>NW_024516098.1:540062-737095 GCF_017590135.1 Pyrgilauda ruficollis | reverse complement strand
CAGAGAGGTTTTGGGACACATGGGAGAGTCATGGCAAGTACCTCCCAGCTGACTGCAATGTCTCCTGCTCCCTTCTGGGTGGGATGGCCCTGTTGAGAAGGTCTTCGAGGATTCCCACAGATCCGGGCTGTTGCCATGGCTCTGTTCCTCTCTCTTTCAGCCCTTCAAGCCCGGAGGCAAGGTGCCAGCCCATCATCCTCTAACCTGGAAAATCAAGCCCAGTTTCCCCAAAGAGCTAACGAAGTAGGGACATATCTGGATCCAGTGAACCAGTGTCCCAAGAACAGCACCGGGAGACCCTGAAGAGGACGTCGCCTCTCAGCACAGCTGGAGCTCCAGGCACAGCTGACGCTGGCTTCAGTTCTCCTGGCTTCATCCCTCTCCCTGCCTGTAGCTAGTTCCCTCCCTCCAGCCCTCAGACACTGCCCATCCCCATTTTTCCCTCCACTATTCCTCCCTTTTGATAGCTCTGCCCCACCAGCCCTCAACCTGTCCATCTCCTTTTTTTCCCCTCCACTCTCCCTCCCTGTTGACAGCTCCCTCCCTCCAGCCCTCGGATCCTACCCATCCCCACTTTCTCCCTCCCAGCTCATCCCTTTGCTTTGCCTTCCATTAATAAACAGTTTGGCTTCTTCACTTTGCCTGCATCCCTGTGGAGCTGAAGCGGCGCAAATCCGGGGCCCTGGGACACACAGGCCCCTGCTGCCGTTCTCTTCCATGCCGTGTTTTGTGCACAGACACAGAGGAACGATGGCAGGCCAGGCTGGAAAGGTCCCTGTGCTGAAGGTGCAGTTCCACAGCACCGTGCAGTTACAGATCTTGCTGAGCACACGGAAGGCCAGCAGTGGGACAAGGAGCCCGTGTGTCAGGAGCCAAGTCGTGTCTAAGGCCCTGCCACATTTGATCCGCTGTTGTGCACGTCACCAAGATAATGAATGAAACCAGGTTCAAAAATGCTCCTGGCATGGCAAGATCCCGATTGTAGCAGCTTTTTCCACCTCCACGCTGCAGGGATTCATGGGTCTGCTGGATAGGGAATGTTCATCCCAAATTTCCTGCCCATGTGTCTAGGAACACTCTAACGACAATTCTGATGCGGTGACTCAGTCTTGTGAGGTTTTTTGGGATATTCTTTTGGGATTTTCAGCGGCTGGGACCAGGGGAGAGAGCAGGACACAATCCAGATCCGGAAAAATCCCATATAGCACTGGAAATGAGGAGAGCTTAGTGGAAACAAGCAGAAAGGAACTGGGAAAAGAAGAATTTTCAAGAAGGGAAAACAGAGAAAAATAGGGCTAAAATTCCAAATGAATCCACTGGTAAAAATAACCTGGAGGCGCAATCGGAGAAATTCCAACACAACAGGCTACCAGGGCCTGGGAGGGCCCAAATTTTTGGTTTTATTTAGGAACATTTTAGAGGGTTTTTGTAAATGTTACTGGAATTTTTTTCGAAGAGAATCCTACTTTTCCTTTCTGAATGGACTGGAAGTCGCCTCCTGTTCATGCTATGCTGGTTTTGCCCATCTTCATTCCTGAATTAAAAATTAAAAAATAAAAAACAGAAAAAGGGTTTTTAAAAAGAAGAAATAATAATATCCATAACAATATTAATAATGTTAATATTAACAAAACTAGTAATAATAATTGTAATGAATAAGGTGTCAAGATCCTGAATATTTCTTCTGTGTAGATTTTTTGGGGAGTAAATGTTTAGTGTTTTATTTTACTATTTAAAAGATGTTATTTTGCCATGTGTCATCCTGGAGATTAAAACTGCTTTGGTGTCTTGGGTTGTTTGGGTTTTTTCCCTTGAGTTGCTGGGAACTTTTCCGGTTGAAAATTAAAAGGTGTTAAAAATTGAAAAAAAAAAAAGGTGGGGAGAAAGAAAAAAAGGGCGGGGGGGGGGAAAGTGGGAAAACAGTGAAAAACAAGGGGAAAGTCTCTTAAAAATATAAAAAGCAACCAAAAAAAGAACAGTTACACTTTGTTTCCAATGTGCGCCTAAGTGCCTTTATTTTTCCATGTGTTTTGGTGTAGTCCTGAGTTGTAGAGTTCTCCAGACAGGATGCTGAGCTTGGTGGAGATTGTGGAGCCGCCGGAGCCATTCCCAGTTTTCCTTCCCACCTGTAGTATCCGATGCCGTCACACACGTGTCTATTTTGGAGCACCAAATGTGCCATTGTTACAAATTCCCAACACCCAGAATGACATGATTCCATGGGAATTTGTGAGGGGAACTGGAGGATTTGAAATTCCCCATGCCCAGAACGCTGTTATTCCATGGATTGCCAGTGTTGATGGGAAGTTGTCAGGGGAATCAGATGATTCTACACTCCCAACCCCTAGAATGCCGTTATTCCATGGTATCCTAGTGCTGCCCACTGAATGCAGCTCTGGCCCATCAAATCTAACTTTTGACCAATAAATCCAACTGTTCACCACCAAATCCAGCCTTGGACCTTCAAGTCCAAACTCTGACTATCAAACTCAACCTTGGGATGGGCTGCAACCTGCTGTGCTGGGCTGGGCTGGGCTGGGCTGGGATGGGATGGGATGGGGTGGGATGGGGCCAAGCCGGCGCAGGCACCAGCCCTATGGCCCAGCTCTGCCACTCACCCTCCTGCAGCAGCTGGATCGGCACAACCTCTGCGGTCTCCACTTCTGGGTCAGGTTCAGGCTCAGGCTTTTCTTCCTCCTCCTCCACCCAGGCCAGCTTGGGAAATCTCGGGGGTCTCTGCTCAATGATCTTGCCATCCCTGTTCGGTTCTGTCCATGGGAATGTTCCTAGGTGATGGGATGGGATGGGATGGGATGGGATGGGATGGGATGGGATGGGATGGGATGGGATGGGATGGGATGGGATGGGATGGGATGGCGGCCTCCTTGGGACACGTCCCGGCTGCTGGCCATCCTAAACCCGCGGGTGTGACGGGCGCAGGGAACGTGTGGGCCGGGGCAGGAATGCTGCTCTGAGCCCTGGGGCCCCGGGAGCGCTGGCATCAGCAGGTGTGGTAGAATCCCCTCTGCTATAAACTTTCCAGCACCTCCTGTGGTTGGACAACACTGGTGTTCGTCTGCTGTAGAGACATCGTTAAGTTTCCTCATGCTCTTTGAACTGTTCTTATTGCTTTCTGGAAGTAAACCTGAACCCAGCCTCTCATATTCTATGGTTCAGTTGCTGTTTGTCTGGGTTTGACAGCTCATGTCCAAACACAGCCCATTCCTGCTAAGCATGGCAATGGATGGCCACAAAGAGGGAGGTTCCCCAGTGAACATCGAGGCAAGACACATGGGGAAGTGTAGATGATAGGGATTACTCTGGGAGGAGAAGCTGTTCTGTGTCTCTGATGATGGTGCTAGCCCCCTGAAGGAACAGCCAAGACAAGTGCTGGAATCAGACACGTCCTGCTCGTTTCTGCTGTCAGATGTACACGGGACAGGCTTGTCTCCCACTGGTCTACCAGACCCGATCCAGGAACAATGGAAGGCCATGCATTGGTAGGGAATGGCCTCCAGCAAGAGCAAAGAAGGATCTTCTAGCAGCAAAGCCTGAACTGGTGAATGGGGCATCTCCACAGGGGACACCAAAGGGCTTCCATCCACCCCTGAAATTCGGGTGTAGCAGGCCCAGAGCCTGTAAGGCCTCCTTGGAGGTCAGAAGCCTGAGCTAGGAAATGCAAGTCATGATGAGTGGGCCTTAGAAGCCCCTCTCTTCTGCCTTTCAGACCCTGCTTATCTCTCTGTAAGCCTGTAGGTCACTTTCCCCTGGACAATTCTATTTCTATTGGACAATTTCCAAAACCCCTGTAGGGTATAAAAACCCCTAATTCTGCCTGGTTCAGCAGAAGAACTGTCACTGAGAACCTTCGTGGGGGACACCAATAAAGAATTCCTGCAGAACCTTATACAGCTTTTTCTCCTCTCTCTCCCTGCGCCTGCTACAGCGGCACTAGCAAGCTAAAGAGCTGATAATCTTGCTTAGGTTGCCTGCAGCTGGGAACTGCTTGGGAGTTCGGATGCTGTGCTGAGCCTACCTGAGCTATCCTGGCCACAGCAGCACACTGGGCATAGCCTGGCTGGAAACTGCTGCGATACTCAGCCATATGAGTCCCTCCTCTTACTCAGCATCTGCTACTTCTTCAGCACTGCTGACCCATCAGATCAAGGCTGAACCCATTTGCTGTAGTGATTTACCACAGAAACATCATTAAGCATTAAATACCTGGGAGCAATTAATACTTATGCAGCCAATTAATTTTTAAAAGTATAAATACTAAAGGTGTCAAGTTGTTTCCAAGTATTAACTCTTTCAAGAGCAAGGCAGGCTGAGTAATTAATTAACCTTGTATCAGCTGCAGAGCCAGGCTCAAAGTGTAACACACACAAGTTGGAACTCAGTAAAATGTTTGAACTGAATATAGTTCCCTTTGTTTTGCTGCAGGTTTGACTTACAGAGTGAGACTTTCCATGCGTGTGGTACTTAAGTCCCATATGTTAATTCATAAACTCAGTCTAAACATAGATCCCAATTAGCATAGGAAAGCACAGTGTGCTGTCATCATCATCCTTCTCACTTTGTAAAGCTCGGGATAGCTCTCAGAGCAGGTATGTGCTACCTGGCACAGGCTCAATGCTGCTTAAAAAGACAAAGCAATAAAATGTGTTTCATACCTCAAATATCCATCAGATCTCAAACACCTGAGACACGAGTGTGTCCTTTCTTGTGGATCAGAGGCCAAAGCCAGGTCTTGGTGTAGTCACTGACCTACTAGCCTTGTCACATCATGTGGATTCTCAGTGCATACTTTTACACCAACCTCAGCTTTGAGGGCCTATTACAACACAAAGTAAGATGCTGGTCAGAATTCAGCACTGTTTGTTTCTATTATTTATGCTTGTGTATCAAAAGACTCACATGGCAGAACCAAATTGGACTCCTACTGCTAGAAACCTCCCTTCCTTCCCAGTCTTGTACTTTGATTACATAAGAGCATATTCAAGAGAGAGGTATCCACATTTCCTGCTTTGGAATTGATGGGGAGCATCTTTATTCCTAAAGCTTAACCTGTTCTCAGGCTTTATTTATGCCCAGTAGTGCCAGACTGCCTGGCCATTCCAAACCTGAGGTTCTTTGCAGTGAAGGCACAGAAGAATCTGGCATTTAATAACCCTAAATTCAGGAAACCAGGAATGCACATTACTTCCCTTTGCACAACACAAGCAGTTACAAAACAAAAATAAAGTTACAAACTTCCCAAGTCAATTGGCATGAGGAGGTAAATTTTACCTGAGAAGGTAAAATATTTGGAAACCTACTTCCCATCTCCAAACAGCAACTCATTTGCGTTCACATGGTCCATTGAGAGTCAATTACAAAAAACTTGTTTGACACAAAACAGCAAAGCTTGTCTTTTGGGTTTATTTGGGATTGTTTGGCTTTTTTTGCCACATCAGCCAGCCCAGAGCCCTTCCTAGGGGAAGAACACACCAGCGTGGTATCTGGGTGACGGTCCAGCCAACTCCTGTAATGTAGGATGCAGGGAGAACCAACCCCTCACCCAAGAACTCCTTCCAGGTGTCCCCTAGTGTCTAGCATGTAGCCCAGGCTGAAACACAGACTTACAGCACATCCAGACTGCTCTCCTGCAAAGCCTGCTGAGACTTCTCTTGTACGCGCACATTCTGCTTTCATTTTCTTCACTGCATTACTGGTAGCTCCAATGAAATACTGGAAAGTCTGTCAGGATTTCTTATTAAAGCCCACAGGTTTCCATGTGGATCTTCAGAAGGGAGGGATACTCAGCTCTTCTGCTTCCCCACCCAGTTTCTCCTGGTTTAACCACCTTGGAGCTCAAGTAGCTTTCCCTACAAAGACTGGAACTGTGGGTAAATGAGCATTGCTGACCCATATAGGAGAGGATAATAAAATGCCAAGAAACTATGTTCCATTATGTGTGGGATGCAGATGAAATGGAAAACTGAAATTGAAATTTAGTTGCTTTTTTCCAAATCCTTCATGAACCTCTGTTCCCAACTGAATTCCTAATGGTTTCTTAACTCAAAGGTCCTCCCACTCAGCACAGGACTTGGAAGAACTCCAAAACCCGCACCAATTGCTTCAATTAAAACACCAAATACAAGCACAAAAATACTTCCTCTTTGGGCAGAATAATAGGAAGTGCACTTCCTATTAAGTGCAGGCCAGGTGAGGATTCAAATGCCTAAAGATGTCACTTTAGGAAATATTTCACACAGTGTTTCCCAAGGTAGGGCTCTGGACAGGGAAGCACAAAGCTGCTCATCTGAAGTCAGGTATTTGTGAACCAAAACCAGGATAAGGGCAATGAGGATGAAATCCAGGTGAAACAGCTTGGATTCCAAAGTAGCACAAGGCAAAAAGTGTGGCTGGGAACACAGTACTCAAGGCAAGTTATGAACTAATGCCTCACCCAAAGCTAAAAGACAGCTTAAAATTTACAGCAGAACAGAAATCACAGTTAGCAACTTGTCAGAACAGGAGAGGGTCGAACTTACCATATTTGACATAGATTTGATACTAGATTTGAGACAGACACAGACTGCCAGTGTCCAGATTGCTCCTCTCCTATTACCATTCATTGAGTACGTAATCATCCCTTAATTATGTCTAAGTTTCATTTCTCCAAGCAGGGTTGTGTGCTACCAACAAGTGCAGATGTGTACAATACAAACACAAAAGGGAAATTTTCATTCAGCTGTTCAAACACTTTACACCAAGAAATATTTTAAGACATCTGAAGGGTACCAGTGTTTTTTTTTTTAATACAACACCATACAATCGCTGCACATGAAACGGTCAAGGCATAAAATATTGCAGTAATCCTTAACCAGCCCTCTCCAAATTAGGCCAGTAAGAATTCATTAAAAAAACTCACCAAATCAGACCTTTATTCTGCAGAAAATTTAAAAACTCAAGTGCACAAGGTCAGTGTAAACATGTTCTTTAATATCACTGAAGAAAAATTTAGCAATCCAAGTCTTAGGTGGGTTTCAAATAAATAATCATTTTGAGAAAGTGTTTACATATCAAGGGGGCTCTCAAGGCAGCAAGAGCACAGTTTGTAATTCCTCCCTGCTAACACCCCCTCACCAAGAGAATGTACAGTAGGCAGTGCACACTGGAAAAACAATCACAACACAAGGGCACACTCGCCAGCTTCCATGGAACCTCTGGATAGGATTTCAGAAAGGGGGGAGAAGCAAAGTAAATGGAGACATGCACTGCCCTTTAAAGTACCACTCCTTCTCCACAGCCTTTTCACCAACGTAACACAAATGGCAAGAGAATTCACGTTTGCTTCCAAAATCCACTCTCAGCTCAAAGATTAAGAGAGCACTGCTCCAACAGAGAGAATTACTCTTCAAACTGACACTGCAATACAATGCTTCACCCCCCTCCCAGCTGGGCTCTGCTCCTACTCTAACCTTGAAACTCCTCTCCAATCACTGCAAAAGTAACCCAGAAAGCTTAAAGACAGGTAAGAATTGTTATTTCTTGCAGATCCTGGCCCAGTGTACTGAAAGGGAGCAAGACATGACAGGTCTCAAGGTGCAGGGTTACCCAGGAAAACATCTGGTGTCCTACGTCACTCAAATAAAACCTTCCAAAAGTCAAAATACTTCCTCAAAGCATAGATTTGTCTTTGTTAAACAATTATTCTGCTGTAAAAATATGCCTGATGAGAAATTTCTCACATCACAACAAGAAGATTTAACAATCTAGAAAGAACAAGAAAAAAAATCAATTATAAATATGCCACAAAAATATTTGCAAGAGAGTTACTGCAAAATTGTTTTCTTTGACTTTCATCAAAATATTTTTTCTCTGTACATACAGGCTGGGCAGTCTTCCACTCTCTGTCCTCTAGTTCAACATGCAATAGATCTGTGATAAGCACTGCAGTACTCACCAGAGAATTGTTTCTTCTCAATTTCTAACACACCTGAAAAAGGTTCTGCTTTGAGTCAATTTTAAAAAAAGTACTATGTAATACTGCTGTGTATGCTGTGTACCTACTGAATAAATATTGCAGGAGTTAAAGGATTGTTTCACTGCTAGCTGGGCTTTGGCAAAACAGGAGTGGGGCTGACATACACTGGATTCTTCACACTTTTGAGTGGGGGACGCTGCAACATTTAACAGACACAAAATAAAATAAATCTGAGATCTAAAAAGGTCAGTACACAGGATTCCCAAGTTGTTCTGAACACAGGAGCAGGGCGATCAGTTTTCCAGGAAAGCCACATAGTCAGTCAATCTGGCCAACTGCTGTTCATTGGGAATTGGTGGGACTGGAGCAGGTTCTATAAAGATAAAACAAATGGATCATTAATGAAATTTAGAAAGCAAATCCATCAGCAGTACCATCCATTACAACAGTAAGGGAAAACAAATTAAATGCATCTGACTTTCAACAGCTTTCTGGGGACAGATCTTAACTGTATCTCCTCCCTGCACAGCTCCAGCTGACATAATTCCCGTTATCTGCACCATTCAGGAGTTACTAACCACAAAAACTGCTGCAGCAAGTTCCACTTGTCAGCAGCCTCCAGAACTTCTCTGCACATACTGCAGTCTGCATAATGAGGGCCGACAGTATTCTGCCTTCAGGAAAAAGCTTCGGAGCTCTCTGGTTGCTCCTTGCCTTGCAAACTGCCATGCTGGAGACTCCAAACAGACAGATCTGGGGGGTGATCAGAACAGCAGAACACACAGGAGCTCTGCTATGGAAGTGGGAACCTCAGGAATCTCAGGCACTGCTTGAAACGTGAGGGAGTGAGAATATGGAGGGAGAAGCACATTTACATAGCACCTGATTGGGGTGGGCTGTTGTTTTTTATTTTGGGGGGTTGGCAGTGAGAACATTCACCTCTCTAGGACTCAAGACCAACTCAATGCTGACAATGTTTATGCAGGCTTAGCTAAATCCATTATATATAAACAAAAATACCTGATGAAGGGATGAATCTGTTAAAGGAAGCTTCCAGCACACCTGGGGAAAAACATACAAAATTAGCACAGTGGAACAGTTCTAAACAGTTCTATGCGAGAAAACATGGATCAAAAGCTAATTAAAATTAAACCTGTTTATTCATCACACTTGACTTTATAACTAAAAAGCAGAATACCCAAGGATTAGCCATTTCAAAAGAGCCTCCTTTTTTTGCCTGAATAGTAGTTCTTGCGCTCACTTTTGGAGGAAAAAAAACCCAAAAAAACCACATGTAAATAATTCCCAGTTTTTTTTAAGCTCTGAATATTTTGCAACCAGTTCATAAAAACCCCACCTGCTCATATGTAAAGTCTCAGGGCTCTGCTTGGCTTTGTCCCCCTTCAACACCTGGCACCTGTTTATTATGGGCTCTGAAATCCCAAAAACTCTGCCCATACAAACAGTGTCATTTCTCAGTCTAACAGATCCTGCCCTTTTGGATATGCTGTAATTTGGCTCCTTCTGCCAGAGCTGCACAGAGCAGTTTAAGAACAGTTGTTTCAAACTGCTTTTATAGCTTAATATTTATTTTTGTCACAGCCAGATAAAGGTTTAGAAAAAAAAAAAAAAAAAAAAAAAAAGCGCCAAGTATTTTTGCAGACCAAGCTTTGCAGGAACAGACATTCTGTAATCAAAGCATGAAAGTGAAGAAAAGAAGAGAAGATTTAGATTTTAAAAGCAAAGGAAATTGTAACAACTGGAGCTCCTCAGAACGCAAAGATTCAATAAATCCCTGCCTAAAGAAGTTCTATTTCTCCTGAAGGAAAAAAAAAAAAAAAACTAAGGTTCAAGATGGTCTGTTTTTTACTCATCTTTATCAGGTTAAGACACAGCATTTGAGGTCATCCACTTTATGCTGCAGAGGCAGAGCCAGCAGCAGGAGAAGAGGGAGCAATCACAGCACATCCTGTCTGCTTTTGTCTAAACAAGTTCCTGTGAGGATGTAGCTTAATCCAAACTACTTGCTGTAAGTCCAAACCAAACCCACCACTTTGTGCTTCCTCACGTTTTACACATGCCCCGTGCTCATGAGCAGCAAGAGTGTCCAAAAAGTATCTAACAGAATCCTGTGCAAGGCTGCAGTTAAAAACTTCACACCTAATTCCTAGGAAATGCTGAATGTTTCATGAGGTAACAGCTCCACCTACCTGGCTTTTTAGGCATCACCATGCGAGTTGCAAAGTCTGCTTGCCAGCCCTGTTCTAGCACACCTGGAAAGGCATTTGTAAGAGACAGAAGGGAAGAATAAAGAGTGATAATTAACAGCAAATAATTTTTTTTAAAAATCAAACCATTATCTAGAACCAAGATTTTTTTTTTCTCTAATCACTTAACAGGCTGAGAATTTGTAGATACATTTTTATTAATCATCACTTAGAGCTCTCTGAGCTCATGATCAGTATAAAAATTACTCAGGGAATAATGCCAAGTACCTTTCACAGCTTCTTCCACAGGAAGGCCAACAAAGGCTGCAAAATCATCTGCAACTATGGATGTGTAAGCCTGGGAAACCAGTCCAAAGGCTCGTCTCCTGGTTGCATCTAGGGAGGGAGGAACACAGGACACGAGACTCATCTCCAGAGCTGGGAAACCTGAGAACATTTCCTCAACTCTACCACCTTTGGAAAATCACTTCCAGCCTTCAAGTGAGCACTTCAGGAGTTCCCCCTCCCTTCCTAGAGCTCACAGTCAGCAGCAAGAGACAACAGCTTGTTCTGAGCCAGGGCAAACCCCCTCAGAGCCTACACTGAGTGCAGCCTGCAGCACCCTGGGCTCCACCACCAGCACATGAAACACTCCAGGGAACTCTGCATCTGGCATTCTCTGCTGGCAGTAGGCCAGCAATGAGTTAATAATCAGCGGCATCTAAAAAGCAGTTGTTTCCCAAGCTACAGAGAATCTGGGTTTTTGCAAAACACCTCTTTTCAGCAGTCTGCACTGCCCTCTAGGAGCAAGAATCTGCATGTTACCATTACACAGGATGGAAAACATTTCACAGAAAAACCACCTTGGAAACCCTACAAGGTTCAGAAATGCCAAGCCAAGTTCCCTGGTTAGAAGTCTGATAAAACTGGGTGATTTATGGTCTGTTTTGCTTTTACAGAACAAACCACGTGGTTTATGAAAATCCAGTGTCAAAGAATACACAGAAACAAAATCCTACTAAGAGCAATTCAGTTGTTTCTGCAAGGTTTTGTGGAGCTTTTTATTTACACCCAACACCTGAAAACCTTTTAGTACAACCTGCAAAAACTTGGCAACAGCTGTCCTGATGTTTCACAATTAACAATTTGTTTCTGCTGGAGCAGACACAAATAATTCCAGGCAATTCCCTGCTCCCCACACAAGCTCAGCTCATACCTCTGAGTGCTTCCATGATTGGCTGGATAGTCTCAGACCACTGATGTGCACTGATTGCTGTGTAGATTCCTGGGAAATCCCTCTGCCAGATTCTTTGTCCCACTGACCAAACTGCACCAAGTTCAGCATTTGCCTGTTGTGACCAATAAAAAAAAAAAAAAAAACCAATCCCCAGTGTTAATCCAGAACAAAATCCTTATGTATAAACCCACTTCCACCCCCAGATTTTCAGAGAACATTGCTGTGCAACGTTTCTGAGGTAAACTTGGCCCAGTACTTACAGATTTGATAGCAGGAGGGATTCTTTTCCAGAGATAACGTGCATTATTCCTAAAAAAAAATAAATAAAAAGATTAAAAATACTTCCCAGTCACCAAATGCTGCAGAGAGGCACCACAAGGTTTGTCCAGATGCTGTGAGGAACACTCTCAGTGCATTAAAAACATTCTTTCCAGGAAGGAGTATTGGATACTGCAGTGGGAAAGCAGAGCTGCCCTCCAGCAGACAACACAGGACTGCTGTAACACAACCAAGAGTTCGTGTAACACCAGTTTGGGAAAGCAACTTCTCCCTAAAACCTCGAGTTCAGTGCATTAAGTACACACAGGGACATGGAATAACCCCCCCAGACCAAATTCCCAGGAATTCCCGCAGATTTAGCTCCTTCAAGCCAACAGCATCCCTCGTTTTTAACAGGGATGGTCCAGAGTTGTCCTGCTGGAGTTGAAACAGAAGGAACAAATCCAAAACAAACCCCAAATAAAACCCAAAACAAACACAGCCCTGAACAGCTACAAAACAAAACTCTGAAATGTTCAACGCCTCCCAGAGGAGCCAATTTCACCACTGAAGGAACTTTACTCCCAAATTTCCCCACAGGAAAGGAGAACAGCTTTCCTGTCAGATCAAGGGGTGAAAGAGACTTGATCCCCAGGAGCACTGTCATTACTTCTTTGCAAAACCAGCATTTTTGTTCATCACAGAGCCCATTCCCAAGGTGCTGGTGACAAGCCCAGTGTCACAGGCCGGGACAAGGCACTTACATGTCGTTGTGCAACAGGTACAGAGCCAGCAGCTGGCCATACACCAGGGGTGTGGCAATTCCTCCAGGGGCCTGAAAACAAGCACAGATTACAGGCTGACTGATTTACAAGAGGGCTGTGACACAAAACGCAGCAGGAAGCCAAGTTTTATGGAAACTGAACACTCCAAGACAACTGATTTTTATTTTTTTTTTCCCCCTCACATCACATACCAGACCTGTGCAATTTTTTGGGGGGGAATAAATAAGCCTACATCTTCCATTTTCCTATGCTCACGAGAGTGGCAGCTGTTGAAAGTGAAATTAAATCACCCCCGAGTTCCTTTACCTTCAGCTCAGGCCACTCCACCACAGCAAAGCCTCTCTGCCCCTCCCAAAAACCTCAGGCTAAGCTTCGGCCCCTGCCACACTTCAGCAGAGCTCACAAGGAGGAAGTAAACGAGAGATAAAAAAAGCTGTAAATTTTTGAAAGCTGCAAAGATTTCCAATTTTCAGGCCTTTTCTCAAGGGACAACAGAACGCAGAGCAGCATGGGGGGAGCCTCCAGTGAAAGCTGTCACAGTAAAACTCGGTCTTAGGGTAATTCCCCGAGCCCGCCTCAAGGCTCCACTCTCCTGATCAATATTTTCCTTTTCTCAGCCACGAGAATGACCGAAACCCACAAACTCCCTCCCTCATACTCCCTCTGAAACGACGCCAACAATTATACAGAAACACCCCGAATAACTATACAGCAACACCCATTTATCTGCAGGCTGCGACTTTCTGAAGGGCTCCCTGGCGAGCCCAAGGGCCAAGTTCAAACACTGCGCCCTCCCCCGCTCACACACACGCCCACGCACCCTGCCCACCTCACAGGCACAGACACAGACCCCCCCGCCCCGCGGCACCTCCAGCTCCTGCGTCTCGCACTGCTCCAGGAGCCGCCTGAAGCTCACGGAGCTCTCGGCCATCACCGCCACCGGCATATTCCCCTCACGGCGCCGCCGTCCGCTGCAGGCGCCCGCGCTCTGACGCCACTTCCGCCTTCCCCTCAACCCCCTCCGCCCGCCTCTTTGTGCTCCTGGAGGACCGCGGGGGCGTGGCCAGCCCAAGGGGGCGTGGCCACAGCCCGTGGGGGGCTGAGGGCGGCGCCCGGCGTCTGGGGGTGGCGGTGGCTAAAAATCGCTTTATTTTCTGTGTAAGAAGCAAAGTTTCCGCGTCATAAAAAGAAATGAGTGTGCTTGGCGTGCAATGCGTTCGGTTTTCTCTCCGTATTTGTCATGGGATGCGTGAGACGGGCGCCCTCCGTCCTTTATTGCACGTTACATGTACGTAAGGGCCGTTCTCCAGGGGTGGGAAGTGCTTTTCCAGCTCTGTGCTTGTTTCTAGTGGAAAGTTTTTTTAGAAGTAGTTCTGCAGGGGGGTTCCTTTATCTTTGTTTCCTATAAAATCCCTGCTTGCTGCTGGAGATAGGACCACGGAATATCCTGAGGTAACCCACAAGGATCGTCAAGTCCAGCCCCTGGGCCTGCACAGACACCCCAACAATCCCGCCCTGTGCCTTGTCCAAATATTTCTTAAGCCCTGGCAGCCTTGGGAATGTCACCATTCCCCGGGGAGCCTGTCCAGAGCTCACCCTTTCCCCAACACCCAGCCCACACCTCCCCTGGCACAACTCCGATACATACCCAATAAATATTCAATATATATATGCAGCGATGCATCTGTATCTGTGCTTCTATATATACATAGAAGCACGGATATTTTATGTCCTATAAAAGAGCCCACAATACGCTAAAACAGCATTTTAACAGCATTGGTGCTATTTTAGAGGCGGAATTAGCCTTTGGCCGTTGCCTTTCCATGGCTCCCCATCCCCAGTGAGGTGCCATCCAGCACCAGCACCCCCAGCCCTGCCCACCTTTCCCCAGAATTAGGCTCAGGAGCCCCATTTATGGCTTGGAGTGGGGTTGGATGCGTTTGCATCCCAGTTTGAGGCGTAGGAAGTGACGGGAAATGGCAAGATTGTCTCCAGATCTGTGTTGTTACTGGGGCCACCGATGTAAATTCATCTTTTTAGGGTAAAATCGACCTGAGGGGCTCATCTTCTGCAAAACTTTGCTTGCTGATACAACAGATTTGCTTTCCACCATCATCCTCTGCCCCATATTCCTTGACCCCAGCGCTTCCCACCATCCTCCATCCCCAGCACTGCCCTAAAAATCATTCCCCAAACCGTTTATCCTTCACGCAGGGAGTTTTCCCAAGCCGTGCTCAAGAGCTGCAGCACCTCGGTGCAAAACTCCTGCGTTCCCCACGCTTTTGGGCTGAAAAAAAGGAAGAGCGGCGTAAATCCCCGATCCCTTTGCTTCCCATGGCATCCCCGCGCTGCGGGAGATGTTTTGGCTGTGGAAAAACAAAACTAACGCGTGTTTGTGTTCGCTTTTGGGGTTCGCCCGAGGCACAGCATCTTGGAGGAGAGCTCCAGGTGATGGCACTGCTGCTCCGCCGGCCCAGGCATCGCTTTTCCAGGGATGCAGCCTCTAATCCCGCTCCCGTCGCCGCCAGCCGCATCGATCCCGACGGCCCTTTGTTGCCTCCAGCTCTGTGCCAGCGTCGCTTTGACATTCGGACATCTGAGAGGAGCACTGTCCTCACCTTTTGCTCCCATTCCCAATTATCTCGTGTTTTCGGGAGGCGAGGAGGGGAGCAAAGCGGGCGGCAGCTTGTGATGGTGCCGGTGGGGGACCTTCCCTCGGGGCTGAGGTCAGAGCATCCCGGATTGCCACCGGGAACACGTTGAGTTGGGAAGGATTCCTCTCTTGGGGGATGCCATCCCACATCCCGATACCATCCTGGTGGCTCCAGGTGGGAAGACATGAGCCGATCCCCGGCTCCGCTGGCTGTGCTGGGCCTGGGCAGAATCGCAGCATTGACTGTGCTCCTGCTCCCCGCCGGGAGATCTTTTCATCCGGGCGGGGGAAAAAACCCTGTAAAAAGGAATAGAGGAGAGGATTCCTCAAGAGGGCACTAGCTGCAAGAGAAACTGCCTAAAAATCCGAGGAAGATGGGCATCCACACATCTGCTGTCCTTTCCACCCGAGACTCTTTCTATTGCTATTTGGGGGAAAATTGGCGCTTTATTTATTTTTTTTTTTTTTTAATATTTCGTTTTGCTTTTCATTTTTCTTTTGGAACAAGAGAGGAAGTGTTGCTTCCCGCTGTGCTGAGCCGAGCCTCCCAAATGCACCAGCCCCTCTCTGGAAGCAATTCCTTGGCATGGCATTAGCCAGAACCTACCCTTTAGCAAGCATCCTCCCCTCTCTCTTTTCCCCCCTTTTCCAAAGCTGTGGTAACATTTTCAGGGAGGAAACATGCCAGAAGGGAATGCACTTCATTTTGGGTCACCAAGAAAAAGTACAGCAGATTTATTGCCTTTTCAGGGTTGTTATAAATCCGGGATGTTTGGAAGATGTTCCTGGGGTTGTCTGGAGCCTGGCCTCAGTATGGTGGCATCATCCAGGACCTCTGGACTGTGATGGAGACTGCCTGAGCCAGCATCCCAGGAAACCACTGGGCCATTTATTTCACTCAGGAGTTTCTCCTCAATTCAGACACCAAAAGAAGAGGCCAGGCTCATAAAACAGCTGAGCACGTTGGAAAATCTATCCCACTGGCAAAGCTAACCACGTTAAATTAACAGGAAGGCTCCTTGACTTGACAGCATCCTGATTTTTCTTTGGCCCATGGGCTCAAAAAGCACTTAAAGACACTGGCCGCCAGCTGCTGCTGCTGCAGAAGTGTAAAGTAAGTTTAATGTGATTTTTGTTCAGCTCCTGGTGATGATGGCAGGAAGATCTCAGCAACTCTTTTGTGCCTTGCATGAATTTTAAAGCAGGGAAGGAAATGGATCCCGGTTCTGCCATCCTGGACAGTCCCAAGTAGCTTTCAAAGCAATACCAAGGCATTTCCAAGAAAAATTAATAGAGATTTCGTGACAGGGCTTCATTTTCCCAGTTGTTTCCATGTGCTGCTGCCTGTGATCTGGAGGTACCCTCTGGAAAGATGATTGCAAGTGGTTTCCCTTTCTCATCTGCTTCCAAAGCTTTGTAGGGGAACAAAAGACCCGTGATGGGGAAATTAAGATGCAACGGGCGATATGGAACAATAGGACAGCAATTTAATGTGAAAGCTAAAGAAAACGGTGCTAAAGGGTCAAACTGAACCTCCCCACACCCTTCCCATTCCCTCAACAGCCTGATTGGCATTAGCTGGGCTGATCTGAGCAAAAGCTGGGTCCAAACACGGAAGGTTATTTCCTTCCATGACATCAAAGGGGAAAACGCCTCAGTTTTGGGAGCTGCGCCCACGAAAGGAAGCAGTGAGCGGCTGATGGGAAGTTATCATTGCTTTTTCCCCCAAACAAGCTTTGAAATCTATTGCATTTCCACAGGGGCGTTGGTTTCAACTCCAATAAACAATAAGCTATCTGGGATATTTGGGATATTGCGTTTTCCCTTTTTTTTTGTTTTTGCTGTCCTCATCCCTGATTTTTCAGTTCACATGCAAGGTTTCAGTTCTAGAGGTTTATACTCCAGCCTGGTGGTATAAATATCTGGCACAGGGTGCCCAGAGAAGCTGTGGCTGCCCCTGGATCCCTGGAAGTGTTCCAGGTCAGATTTGGATGGGGCTTGGAGCAACCTGGGATAGTGGAAGGTGTCCCTGCCCATGGCAGGGGGTGGAACTGGATGGGCTTGAAGGTCCCTTCCAAACCATCCTATAATTCTGTGATTCTGTGAAGTAAAGGCAAAAAGAACCCTAAATCAGAGAGGCTGAGGGAGCTTGGAGGATGTGTAGGAGACCAAGAAGTGACCAGAGTAGCAGGAGGTGACGAGGGTTTTCCACCCTGCTCTCCTTGCCCATGGGGCTCTGCGTTCTTCTGCTGCTGCCCTGGAGCAAACCTCCCCCAGAGCTGAGATTTGGGGGTGGCTGAGCTCCTTTCTGTCCACCCTGGACACCTCCATCCTCCTCCTCTTGCCTTCCCTGTGGGTAACCAGGAGCTGGTTCTGCCAGAGGCTCTGGAGGCAAAGGTTGTCCTTTCTTAACCTGCCAAGGGGATAAGAGACCCTCTGTGTACTTAACCTAAACTTTGTTTTTATGACTTTCCAGGCTTGTCTGTGCATTTTCCTGTTTTTGCTTTGTTCTCCGGGATCCTCAGCCAAGTTTCTGTCCCCTCCCTGGCTCCTGGGCCAGCAGTTCTTGCTCTCCACATATTTTAATCCTCTGTGGAAAGGAGCTGTGGTACCTTTGAGCAGTGTAACAGCTCTTCTCTTGACTGTTCCCCCACCACACAGTTCCCTCGCTTGGAAATCTCTGAAAGGCCCCAAATTCCAGGGGATAAAGAGAGCATGGGAATTCCTGGTCCATTGTAGGGTGGGATCAAGCATCCAGCATGGGATATTTTCAGATATGGAGTGGGACAATCCCAGGTCAAGCATGGGGTGATTGGGGGATGGAAGATCCCTGCTCCAGCTGAGGCATTTGAGGAATGGAGCAGGTGGGTCCCTGGTCCAACAGGGATGTTGGAGGCTATGAATTGGGGAGGGTCCCTAGTGCAGTCAGGGAGCATCTGGGGGATGGAGCGAGTGATCCCTGGTCCAGCTGGGGCATTTGCAGGATGGAGCATCCCTGTGCAGGAACCCCTCTCCAGCCATGCCCTTTCACCAGGATGGGATGCTCACTTTGTGAACCCAGGGGCTTCCTCCTTTCCCTCTCCTGTGCCAGGGAGGCGGACGCTCCTGCAGAAACCTCCCTGCGCGGCTCAGCATCCCTCCTTTTAACAGCAGCGCGATGCTCCGCCGCGTCTCCCGGGGCACGCTTCTAAATCCGCTAATCCCCCGTGATGGCACGCGTGTTAAAAAACACCTGTCCCCCGCCAAAGCCACCGGGGCAGCGGGCGAGTGTTCGGGCGAGCGCAATAAAAGCCGCAATTAGAAAGGCGGGCTTTGATCTCCGGGAGGGAAGGAGTTCAGGCAGCTGCGCCGAGACCTCTCCCGCAGCCACTCTTCTACTCCAGTAACACCCGAACAAAGAGGATCTTGTGTCCGCGGCGCCTCGTTACGGTCCTTCTTCCCAGGCCGCGGCCACCTGTCCCTCCCCGCCGCCCCAGCGCGCTCCCGGCCCTGCCGCCGGGCTCCCTTCCCGCTGCCTTCCCCAGCGCTGCCGCCCAGGGGCACGAATCGGATTTCACGGCCCCGACGCTTGCGGGGAGCTGCCGGGCTTTGCTCTCCATCACTCCAAAGTCCCCACTCGCAAAGGCCTCTTTGTTCCGCCAGCGCTGCCTGCCAACAGCTGGGCTCTCCATCCAGCTGTGCCGCCGGGATGCAGCGCGGGACCCCCTGAGCGCGGCCTTGGGTGCTCCAGAATGGGGACACTCGCAGTTCTGCGTGAGGTGAGGTCTCTGCATCCCACACAAGGATCCTGGCTCGGAAGAAGCTGAGGATTGTAGCCAGGTGGGGATGGCCTCTTCTCCAGGTAACCAGTGACATAAGACAACAGGAAAGGGCCTCAAGCTGTTCCAGAGGAGGTTCAGGCTGGACAGCAGGAGGAATTTCTCCATGGAAAGGGTGGTCAGGCATCGGAAGAGACTGCCCAGGGAGGTGTTGGTGTGCCCATCCCTGGAGGTGTCCAAGGAAGACCTGGATGTGGCACTCAGTGCTCTGGGCTGGGTGACAAGGTGGGGACTGGGCACAGGTTGGACTTCTGCAGCCTAAATGATTCTGTGAAGCTCCTTCTGAGTAGATACTTTGGTGACACTGGAAGAGGAAATGTGTTGCTTGTTTTCTTTTTGATTTCCAAGGATTGGCTCAAATCTGCAGGGTGTAAGCCAGAAAATTCCAGAATAACTCCCAGCAGTTAGGCTGTAGGAATCCTTAGACCAGATCCTGCATCCCTTGGAATTTGAAAGAAGCCAGTGTGATGCTGCACGCATCAGTTTGCTGTACATTTTCACAGAATCCTAAAAGGGTCTTTGTCCGCAGGATGGCAAGAGGGGAAGTACTTCTTAAAACAAAGTTTAAAACCCCTTCCGGATTTTTGCCACACTTTTCCCATAATTCCCGGAATAAGGCGGGTCTGAAAAGGAAAAGAAGTGGATATAAAACAAGGAGTGTGGGGGGAGAAACAAGTTGGAAAAGCAATCAAGGATGCCACACAGAATAAATATTTCATGGCACAGGCAGGCACACCCCAGGCTATCAGAGCTCTTGGGATGGAGAGGTCACTTCCCATTGCTTGGTGGCTTCCTAAGTTGGGAGGAGAGGATGTTCCGAGTGCCCCACTCCCCAAGGCAATGTCAGAGATCCCACACCCCTTGAGGACCAAAATTTTGCAGGAGCTTCTCTTCCAGCCTGGTTGTGCTTGGTGGGAGGTCCTGTTATTCCTGCTGTTCCAGACTGTGCTGGTCATGAGAGGGTCCTACCCTGTTCCCTTGCTGGTGGGGGCCTGTCACCTCCAGGGGAAGGTTGGGATGGGGATCAAACAAGTGCCAGGGGAAGGGCTGTGGCCACCAGGATCTCGAAGCTCCCCTCCACCCTCTCTCATGGCTCAGTTTGGTCTCCAAAATTTATTCCAGACATCATTTCCCAGGTAAAACCCTCAAATCCATTCCCCTCCCTGCACTTCTATTTCCATGGAAAAACCCAGAAGAAAGGAAATCCAAGGAAAAAAGGCAAAGACATCTTCTACGAATGGGAAAGAACATGTTTTTCACCATGATCCAACAGGATTTTCACTGGGCTCCTGGGTGCAGAAGGGTGGGACCTCTTCCTGACAGATCCCAGCCATCCTCCCTTGCCTGGGGCGATGGTCCTCGCTGGCTGTGGGAGGAGAGCAAAAGTTTTTCATTAGAGAAGTTTCGGATTCATAACAAACTTCATCCATTTTTACAAGTATTTTGTATCTCAGGGAGTGAAAACTCACTCTGGAAGAGGTTTTGTTTAGCTGAAGAGTGACTTTTCCATCAACCACAGCAGATCTTTGCCTGTTAAGAGGGAGGGGGTGTGAGACAAAAATCCTCCTGACCTGCTCAGCTGTTTGGGTCTGTGTTTTGTGTGCTGAGCTGGGAATTTTTCCTTGTTTCCTGCAATATCTTTTGCAATATCTCAGGCAAGTGCAAATCTGCCTCTCAAAGCTAGAAATATTTCGGATGTACCTTTATCTCTGGCACAATCAGGTTTCATTCCTTAATTATTTCTCCTGGGAAGGATGGGATGGCCAGTTGGCCCTGGGAGAGACCATGATTTTGTGGAAAATGATGTTTTCTCAGGAAAGAAAAGATGAAAGAGAGCAAAAGGAAAAGGTACAGACACAGAGTCCATGAGCTCAGCAGAGCCTCTGGCAGAGCCAGGATGTGGTTCTACAAGCATGGAGTGCCAGGGCAAGGGGGAATGGCTTCCCACTGCCTGAAAACAGGGTTAGGTGGGATATTGGGAAGGAATTGTTCCTTGTGAGGGTGGGGAGGCCCTGGCATGGAATTCCCAGAGAAGCTGTGGCTGCTCCTGGATCCCTGGCAGTGTCCAAGGTCAGGCTGGACATTGGGGCTTGGAGCAACCTGGGCTAGTGGAAGGTGTCCCTACCCATGGCAGGTGTGGCCCTGGGTGATCATTAAGGTGCCTTCCAATCTAAACCAGTCTGGAATTCTATGAAGTTGCTGTGTCTGTGGGACTGGGACATTTTCTCCAGATCTCAGTTTTTTTCCAGGATTTTGTGGCATTGAATGTGACATAATTTTGATAATCAACAATCAATTTAATAATCTCCATTCTGAACAGTTCGTACATGGACTGAGCACCATCAGATGCGTCGATGGACTATGATGAGGATGAGGAGCAAAGGGATTTAGAAGGAGATTAAACAAAGCTCCAAGGGTGGGTTTCTCATCATCAGACAGACGTGAGCCTGCTGTGGGTGCAGGACACCTCACAGACAGCTGGGCACGGGGCACTGTGAGTAATTCCCCTTGCACATCTGCCTGTTCTCAGAAAGGATAACTCTGGGCAGAGCCAGCTGGAAAAGAATCCCTGGAACACGGAGTAAAAGCTCGCCAGGCAATTAGGATCGCTCGTACACACTGTCCACATTTAAGGATGACTCCCCATCCCACTCTCCTCCCTCTTCACACCCTTTCCTTTGCAGTTCCCAGCACTGCAATGCTCTGAATGGGGATTTTTTCATCAAAAGCTGAGCTGAAACTGCCTTGCAAGCGCTTCCATCCTTCCCAGAGGGCTGAGGGAGGGGGACACAGCAGCCCCACTGCTTAGAAGGTCCCCTCTGGGAGCTCCTCTCCAGGGGGATATTTTGGGATGCACCCAGCACTTCCATATTTCACATCCCTATTTAATTTAAGCAGCAGAGCTGTTTATTCTGTAAGAACACTGTGCTTTTATTAGCCAGTTATTTACAGTACGAGGCATTCCCCACCTCAGGAATGCTGGAAACCATAGAACAAGGCTATTTTTTTGGAGACTGGTCCAATTTACACTAACCAGGGATCCCTAAAAAGGCTGGGGAGCAGAGCAGAGCCAGCAAGAGGGCTCTGGCAATGCAGCCTTTGAAGGTCCTGTGCTTCCTTCCCTATAAATATGGGCTGGGAGCAAATCTGATCTAGGGGGGCTTTTTTTAAGGAACTTCCCATGGGAGGCACAGAGCCAACCACTGGTCCCCATCACCTTCCCATGTGGTGTGCAGAGCTGGGGGCAAAGAGGTGCAGGTATCTTTCAGTAATGGGCATCCCTCAGGAGGGATCTGGGTGAAGGCACATGGAAAACATTGGCTTGGGGTTGGAAAAAAAGTGTTGAGCCCATGTTTGGGTTGGTTTGGCACAGCAGGACACCAGCTGTGCTGTGCCTCAGTTTCCCCCCCCCCCCCCCGACAAATGCTTGTGGTTTGCACAGAGCCCTGCAGACAAAAATCCTCACCAACACCATCAGCTCCGTCAGAAACTTCCCACTGTCTCATCCCATCCACAAAGACTTGTAATTTTCTTTTATGAGGACAAAGCAAGATTTAGGAATGGTTTTACGAGATGCATTTCCCTCTGTGGCACCCCAAAGGTCTCCCAGGGAACCCTGGAACACCAAACATATGGATGCAGCAGCAAACAATACGAAACTACAGTACTTTCATTGTTTTGTGGCCTTTTATAATCCATCCAACGATTTTTAAATAAACTGGATGGAAAATAATGGAAGTTCCAGGCCCTGGAACCCATTATTCCCACATGCCAAGCCCGATACAGCTAAGTGCAACAAGGACCCCAAAGTTAATGAAATTCCTGCCTGAGCAAACTTTTATCCTGCTGTTTAGGAAAATGACTTGTGCATCATAAAAGCAACATCACTCAAGCTGTTAAAATGTCGTCTGTGGGAAGGAAGGCAAAGGAGCAGGAGGAATATATTTGTTAAATTACATAGAACCAGCAATATACATATAAAATATATCCAATATATGCTTAAAATTTATCTTAATTAGGTTACTGGAGGTTGTTGGGTTGAAAGCACAAGGGTGAATTGATCAACTGCTGTGCCAGCACTTGAGGTCTCCAATTTAAATTTATCTCCAAATTTTCAGTGATTTTCATACAAAACATCCATCCATCACCCCACCACGCCTGGAAAAGCTCCATTCCTAGAGCAGCTCTCTATAAAAAAAAAGTGTTCTGTTGACATCCAAATGAATAAGTGACTGCATCACTTAAAAACCCCAAAGGGGCATTTTGGGTTTTTTTGAAGAGCACATTTCAGATGACAGCATCCACCTCGCTTCTAAAATTCCTGATGGTCTTCCCATCCTGATGAAAGATCTGTTTTGCACGAAAGGAGCTTTTGCAGAGGAAAAAGCTCTTCCAGCTGGCCCTAATTAAGTTTTGCTTTGTCCGGTTGAAGCACAATGAGCTTTCTAGAGCTGGGTTTTCACAGCCCTTGTGTCTGCTCCAACTTCCCTCCAGAGGGCTGGAAAACACCCTTGGAAAGCTGGAGTGCACTGATAGCTTTTGGAAGCCCTCACAGGGAATATATATTGATTATTGCCATTGCATCCTGCTCTCTTCTCCACCTCTGGAAGTGTTCCAGCCAGGTTGGACAGGGCTTGGGGCAACCTGGTCTAGTAGGAAATATCTCTGCCCATGGAACAAGATGAGCTTTGAGGTCCCTTCCAACCCAAACTGCCGGGTTTTGGCTTCATTTTTCTACCTCTGTCGGGGTCAGGATTGAAGGCACTCAAGACGATAGTCAGGTGTTTATTATTTCTCATCTATGTTACAGTCTCACAGCAGTGAGTTTTGCAGTCTTTCATTAACCAGGCACAAAAATGGCTAACTATCTCTTGTTACAAGGTCTTTTAAGGCTAAACTATCCAATTAAGAAATGACACCTAAATTATTTTCACTTTTAACCCAATAACTGATCACTCGAAGTCCACAGTGCAGACTTTTCTGTCCAATTACAAAATACCACCCAAAGCCATGAAGAAGAAGGAAGGAGAAGGTGAAGAAGAAGAAGGAAGAAGGTAAAGAAGAACAACCTGCCTCTGCCCTAAAACCTCCATATTCCTTCATATTTATTACTACATTCTAAAACCCCAATCTCTAAGTTTTCCACCCCGTGATATTACACACTTCTAACCAACTACACACCCATAATCCCAGTGCTATCAATCAATTTTGGAAGCTTTCTCCACAACCTCAGGTCAAGCGCAGTGCTCTCTTGGGGGTCAGAGTCTGTCTGTAGAGAAAATCTAAAATTCTCAGCATCCAGAACTCCAACACCAATCCATTCTGGGATTCTATTACATAATCCCAACAGGTTTTCCAAAGGATTCATTGGTACAATGGACCTTCACCTGCAGGGAACGGGCACAGCAGGAGATGGAAGTCACCTGGATTTAAGCACATGCCCAGCCCTTAGTGAAACACAATGGGATGTTTGCCCCTTTACAAACACCCCCAAAACCTGGCTGTCCCCCACCCCCTCCCTTCCCTGTGAAACCTCTGTGGGTTTTGGGAGGAAAGCCACTTTCCCTGGAGGATGCCAATCTGCACTTGAATAAAAAGGCACAGAAAGTATTTTGGACTGGAATTTCTTGGAAGAAATCACTATTTCTCCTGCTGCTCCACTGACATAAGCCTGGAGGGTTTGCTGTGTATTTCCTCCTGAATTCCACTGGAGTTGTCACTTCCAGGCCCGTACCTCGGAAGGTTCCAGCACTGCACAGCCCCAGAGCCAGCTCCATCCCAGTGCTGGGTTACTGGGGTCCCTGGGTGCCCCAGCTATGCCCCGTTACTCTTCACACCCATCCTGCAGCTCGAGAAATATGAGCTGCTAAACACAGGCAGATGGAAAAACACCAGGAGGAGGGTGGGCAGTTGATGTCTTTAACACCTGCAGAGGCTTCAGCCTGGAGGCCAGGTCGGGGCATGGACACCTTGTGCCATTCCCAGGTGGAGAGAGGATGGAGTGTGCCTGAGATTCCGGCACAGCCATCTCCCAACAAGTCCTGCTCCCTGTGCAGGTGTCTCTCCAGCACATCATAATTTCTGCCACGGGCTTAAGGCATGGGCAGGTCTTTTTACCATCTTCTCCCTCACCTCTGAAACTACCTGAGGCTGACATGGAGCAGAGCTCTTTGGAGAATAGTCTTAAAAGGCACAGGAAGGTCTCTGAGATGATGGGAGAACACAATCCTGGAATGGTTTGGGTTGGAGGGGCCTTAAAGCTCATCCAGTCCTACCCCCTGCCTTGGGCATGGACACCTTCCACTATCCCAGGTTGTTCCAAGCTCTTTCCAGCCTGGCCTTGGACACTTCTAAGGATCCGGGGGCAGCCACAGCTTCCTGGGCACCCAGTGCCAGGGCCTGCCCACCCTAACAGGGAAGAATTTCTTCCCAATATTAAATCTAAACTTTCCCTTATCATCTCCCTCGCCTCCTCTCTGGGTGTAAACTCATTGATTTTGAGGGAGCCCTCAGCTTTGGATGCACTTCCATAATCTGTCCTGTAGTTTAAAAAAAGAGATAAAATGATAAATGACACCCAAAGTTTTCCAGCCAGCCAGAGTGGATTACTCACAGGCACTGTGACCTTGAAAATAATTTCCAGATAAATTCTTTAAACAAAACTTTGAGGGGAGGTGAGGAAGTGGAATAAAGTGAGCTTAAAATTAACATTTCCAAACTTTTACATTTCTTTCCAGCAGGAAAGGAGAGATCAGTCCCACATGTCTCCTGAAATAACATAGAATCCTGGAACACTTTGGAAGGGACCTGAAAGCCCATCCAGTTCCAACCCCCTGCCATATGCAGGGACACTGGTGATGACTGTGGTGACAATGGGGTTGCTCCAGTGGGAGCAGCAACAGCCCTGGTACAAATCTGAGAGACAGCTCAGATTTGTGGGGTTCCTCACACTCTAAAACCTCATTTGCCTGAAACAAGGTGCTTGATTTTGCAGGGGACCAGCAGTTGACTCCTCCAGGAGGAAGTTGCCCATTCCTCTGCGTTTACCACCAAAGTTTATCCAGGTTTGTTAAGCTCTCAGGAGCTCAGCCTGCAGACAAGGGCTGCGTTAGGCTCAGTCCAAGCCCAAGGCTCATTTAGGCACAGGTCAGAAATCCCCAGGAGGGAAAGGGAGAAGATGGGATTTGTTTTTTTCATCAATGAAAAAATCCCTGATGGTCCTGCCTCCAGGCTGCGTCAGGCTCTGAGCATCGCAGGAATGTCCCAGATTGCACCAACCATGGGATGTTTTGACCCTGATGTCAGTCCCTGGTGTAAAGACAGGGCTGACACTGATGCCTCTGACCAGCTGCTCCCAGGAAAGCTGCCAAGAGCTCGGCAGAAGAAAATGTTCCATCTCAGTTTGAGAAATCAAGGGATTTAGACTCGGTGTTCGCAGGAGTGAGGAGCCCTCACCTCACCCCTACATCCAACACCTTCTCCATCAGGGGAGAGGAAGGAAACATAGTCCAGTGGTGAATCCTTAACAGGGTGACACACCAGCTCCTTGGGAAGATGGAGGGACAGACCCAAATCCTCCTGCTATAGTCTTGGATCTCCATGCAAATTGGGGCGTATCCACACAGTGCTTGAGTCCAGTGAAGAATGCCCTTTGGGATGACCTGTCCCTGGCATCCTCTTTGCACCAGGCAGTGGTCCTGCTGTCCCCAAACCTGTCCTGCTCCATACTGGCTCCAAGGGACAATGCTCCCCATTCTCTATACCCCATTGGTACCCCAAGTCCACCTTTAACTCTGACTCTGCATAGGTAAAAAACACCACAAAGCAAACAGCTGAAACAGTTGGAAAAAATCTCCATAACCATAAGCAAACAAACCCAAAAACCTTTTCCCACTCCAAACTGCCTGCTGAGGCTCGTCAGAGTCTGCTCTCCCTGTCCCTGAGTGCTGCCTACCTGAACCAACCCCATCCCTGGGTTTCTTTTCTCTGCTTCTCCTCGGCACTTAATGAGCATAAGTAAAGCCTGGAGTTCTCTCCTGCTGTTTCCCTTCTCATCCTGGACTGGAAAGGCAAACAGAGCCCCTTTTTGTCTGCCCAGCTCTCCTTCCCCAGTCAGAGCTGACCTCCAGCCCCAGCCAGACAGGCTGAAGAGGAGGATCTGACTCCACAGGACTTTGCAAACCATTGCCTCACAAGGGGTTGTTTTGCCTCATTCCCTTTTCCAAACAGGGAGCACACGTGGCATTCCATGGAACAGATGGCTGGCTCTGAGCTCAGACCACTCTGTCCCCACTGTCCCCCCAGCACGTGGGCTTGTGGTTCATGACCTTGCAGATGGTCTGGAGAAGACAGGAGGGATGGATATGGAGGGATGGATGCAGCAAAGGCCGCTTTGCAAGCACTTGGAAACCTACAAATCTGAGGGGGGAAAAGTGTTTTATGCTGCCAGGTGAAGCATCCAGCCACCACCACGCTGCAGATTTACGTGAAGGCAAAAGCTTCAGGCAAGATGTTTTTCACCTGCACTAAAAGTCATCAGTGTCCAAGCACTGGAAGTGTCTCCAGAAATGGCAGAGGAGGAGGTGAAGGTGTTGTGGTGGTCCCAGAAGGCATTAGGTTCATGGACAGGGAACTCCTCTGGTTTTCTCCTCTGTTCTCCTCCACTGTTGAGCTTGTTCTCCTGCAGCAATCCCACTGCAGCCAGGCACAGATCCATCCTCAGGCTTCCCAGGGCTCCCCAGCCTGACCCTCTCCAGGCTGGCTCCAGGGCAGGTGTGCTGGGACAAAGCCACTGAGCTACACTCTCCCTGTGGCTCACCCCGGGGCCCTGGGAGGCAGGAGCTGACATTCCCTGAACAGCATGTTCCCTGGGCCAGGGCCATCCCCAGTTTGTCCCAGTCTGGCCCAGATTCCTGAGGCAGGCCCAGGAAGCAGCTGAGTGGGATTGTTTCCAGACCGGTGCAGCTGGAGAAGATTTGCTTTGCTAAGCTGCTACTGTCCCAAGGTTAAGGAAGCCACAAATGGTACATTAGCCCCTCTTTCAGCCGTGATGGTGGAACTCAGGATGGGCCAAGAATCCCAGGAAATCCAGGAGGAAACGCAATTTTTTTTGGTTAGTGAGGCTCAGAAAGAGCTGCCATTGACCCAAGGGCTGCTGCATCACCCACTCATCACCCACATCCCAGCACAATCCCAGCACAGCCACCCATGGATTCACCCCAATCCCTGGGAAGGGGACACTCACGGCAGCACCCTCCCGGGGGGGATTTCACCCCCTGGCACCAGCCCGGGGGTTAAAACCACGCCTGGGGATTTAATTGGTGTGACTTGATCCCAGCGCATCGGGAAGCAGCATCCCCTCCCTTCCCCAGGAATGATGTGCAGGGAGCAAAGCTCTCCCCAGCCTGGGACAGCCCTTTGGTGGCTGCAGCATCGCCCGGAGCTCGCAGATGAATGACCCTGGGGCGGCTGGGACCTCACAGGGTCGATGAACTCCTGACAAGGACATCAATTTGTTTGCCTGGGGTTTCCTTATCAGCCGCAGGCAGCAGGAAGCTCCCGGTGCCAGGGTTGCCATCCCAGCCCTTCCAGGTCATTTGTAATGTTCTTTGGGGAATGCTGGGCTGGCTCACCCTTAACCCTCTTGCAAAATTTACCTTTTGCTCCAAGATTTTATTGTATTTCACAAAATCCCAGAATGGCTGGTGTTTGAAAGGACATTAAAGACCGTCTCATTCCCACCCCCTGCCATGGGCAGGGACACTTTTCACTATCCCAGATTGCTCCAAGCCCTGTCCAACCTGTTCATTCATTCCCTTGTTTTCCTCTCACTTCCTGCTGCCTCATGTGATGAGGCTCCAGCACTGCCCGTACCAACACAACAATTAGGAAGCCTTTTCTTTGGTAGAGAATTTAGAAATATTAAACATTTTACCACTGCTGTTTCAGTACATAATACTTCTTTTTTTACTATATTCCTATATTATTGACTATATTATATTTTATATACATTAAAAAAAGTCAGAATCTAGCACTGAGGATGGATGGGAGACAACATCTGGCCCCAGCCCTCCATCCAGCTGTGGCAGCTGACAGAACATCCCAATCCTGGGGGCAAAGTGGTTACAGGAACTGACCAGGACCAGAAACTTCTGTGAATAAAATCCTGGGAAGAAAGCTGCCACTGAGTCAGCCCTGGCAGAGAGGAATCTACCTCCAAATGGGGCTTTTCCCCCTGTGTTTTCCATCTGCCATCCTCCTCGTAATATGACAGCAATTAAAAGCCCTGAAAAATGGATGGAAACGATTTGGAAAAGGTCTCTGTTAGAGTTGCTCTCATTAGCACCGCAGGCTGTTTTTTCAGCTGCTAATTGACAGCTGCCTTCCACATGCAGTGTCAAAAACTAAAAAGCCCTGAGGCATTAAAGCAGGGAGATTTTAGCTGGGGCTGTCTCCTCAGCAGCACGAGAAAGGGGACAGTCACACGAGCCCACCATGACCCCTGATGTCAGGCAGCTCCAATTTTGGGGGCACCATGCCCTGGCAAAGCAGAGAGATGAGTTGTACATGAGGACTTGGGACATTCCAGGTCCTCCCACCTTGGCTCCAGGCATTTCCCTGGATGTCCTGGGGTTGTCAGGGAAACTTTTATCAAGGGCTGTGACCACTCTCCAAACTTGTCCTGCCTTGGGGAAGCCATGGGAGCCCCCTTGTGCCAGAGGTTTCCATGTACAAAATGTCCCAGTGAATCATTAAGGCTGGAAAAGACCTTCGAGACATCAAGTCCGGCCTTTGGCCAAACACCACCATTCCCACTAAACCATCCCACTGAGTGCCATGTCCACTCAGTTCCTTGGACACTGTCGCCCTGATTTTGTAAGACTTTGTTAAGCCTTCTGATGTTTACATACTTTCAACAAACTTTCTCACACACAGTTCTGTAAATAACTTATGTTTTGCATTCTTTCATGGAGGTGGAGAGAATTGATAGACCCTTGGTCTGTCCAGTGGCATTGGAGAGGTGGCACTGTCACCCTCCAATCCACTGTCACCTTTGGAAAACTATAAATGTTAGAGTCAGAAAATAAAGGTGCTTCTTTTTGTTCCCCTCGAGAGCAGCAGTGTCTGTGTCATCATTTCGTGCCTTATCACAACAGGACACTTCCAGGAATGGTGACTTCACTGCTTCCCTGGGCAGTTCCAATGCTCAGCCACTCTTCCCGTGAAGGAATGTTTCCTAAAATCCATCCTGAACCTCCTTGGTGCAGTTTGAAACAGTTTCCCTTTGACTGATCGCTGATGTCTTTAATCCACTGGTGTGTGCTGCCTGCAGGTGTCACAGATGTGCTTCCCTCTTCCAAGAAAAACATTGGACTGCACTGAATAGAGCCAGGAGGGGAACTGCCATAAATTTTGGACCTGATGGGGAGATGGAGGCACCTGGATGGACGGCCAGACACAGGGACACCACGCAGTGAGCAAGTGGGTGGCCATGTGAGGTGGTTGCTCCATGGATTTACACAGGAACAGCCTTGGAAGTCAGGAAGTGGGAAAATGACTGTGTGCCAAAGCGGGCATTTCACTAATTGGCTGTTTAAATTCATGATTGATGAGTTGTTGGCTTTCGTTCCCTGGCACCCAGCTCAGATTTGCTGCAGAACATTTTCCCAGAAAGGGCTGAAGATGTTCCCAAATTTCAATGTGCGAGCCCACACTGAGTGTCTTGAAGCTGCTGGGCAGCTGAACTTGGATTTCCTTCATTGGAGACAAAGGTAGCACAACTACTGGGCATCTGGAAATTGTGCTCTTGCTTTTCTACCTGAAGTGCAGAAGTTCACATTTTGGGCAGCCAACACATTTTGGGCAGATTTCCTCCTGGAAAAGTCAGGTTTTCAGGTGCTACAAGAACATAAATTAACTTCACCAGAAACTATGGTGCCACCACATAGAAAATCAGGTACTCATCACTTGTACACCTAAAATAGACTTTTTTTTCACCCACTTGGAGTGATGCAGGTTATTGTTCTACACTCCCTTCTTCGGGGCTGTCAGCACCAATATCCACCAGCTCTGCCAGTGGGTGGGAAGAGCCCATCAGCCCGGCACACGGAGCTGGCTGTGATTTACGGAGAGCCCATGGAATGTAGATCTCCCATCATTTCAAGCAGGATTATTTTTTACTGTTGCTCCACACTGTAAATTTGTCTGTGCATGACATAATTAACAGCATCGCCTCGCAGGGCTGGGGTGATTTACAGGAGTGGAAATAACTGCAGGAATGTCATGGCAGGGGAATTTGGGGAGAGGTGGAGGAGGGGGAAGGAGACCACACTGGTGGGTGCCTGTGTGGTGCCCCCCACCCTGTGCCCCAACAGTGAGGAGAGGGCTTGTAAGACATGGATTTGGCTCCTGATGGCTGAACGTGAGCCAAGAAGCCAATGGCACCTGGCTTGTATCAGCAATAGTGTAGCTACAGGACCATGCCCAGGCAGTGGTAGAGTCCATCCCTGGAGGTGTCCAAGGAAGGCCTGGATGTGCTCTGGGCTGGGTGACAAGGTGGGGATCAGGCACAGCTTGGACTCGATGGCCTGGAAGTCCTTTTCCAAGGTAAAAGGTTCTGTGATTCTGTGTGATTCTGCCACCTCAATTGATTATTTCATGGATGTCATCAGATTGAGAGGCTTCTAAAGAAATCATTCCCTGGGCATACAGGAACAACGATGGTGTCCACAAAACAAGAGCAGGGAGTTGTCCAAAACGTAACTAACCACGGAGTCTGTTCATGGTTCTGTTTCTATTAAAGATAAATATTCAAGAGATCAAGTTCTGCAGTTAATTTAGCTGAGCTGCATCCCTAACATCTCTATATAGCCTTGTCTCTAAATAAATGAGCTTCAGAACTGGATGGGAAGTCCTCCCCAAAAATATCTCCTTTGGTGAGGTAAATGCAGTCTCTGAAGACTCCAAGTTTTCTGCAGGCTACCATTTTGGAAACTCCATTTTCTCTTGGGACCAAACAACGAAAAGCCCCTCAAAAGCCAAACAATTTCAGTTCAGTTTCTTTGGGGTTAAAACCCTGCAGTTTGGGAGGTGGAGCTGAGATCCATTCAGCGTTCATGAGGATCTGCAAAAATGTTGCTGTGGCGCCATTCACGAGCTGGGTTCATTTCTTCTGATAAATTCCTCAGCCTTGTTTACCTGGGGTCCTCGTGAATCAGGAGAAACATAGCATATCCCAGGAATTTGAGGAAGAGGGGATATTTAGTCAGATTTGCACTGCTACAAAAACCTTAGGCATCCAATTCCCTAAGTGCTAAATGATATGGAAAGATATAAAGAAGCTGTGGATGCCACATCCCTGGAAGAGTTCAAGGCCAGGCTGGATGGGGCTTGGAGCAAACTGGGATAGTGGAAGGTGTCCCTCAAGTTCCACCCCACTCCCATCCCTGTCTGCATGGATGAGGTCAATGAATGGAGGACACGAATTCCTGGTCATCTGCGTGTACTGGTGTAACTTCCCACAGGGACAATTTTATCCTGGTTTACAAACCCCTATTTTCATGCAGATGATCTCAGTTTGTAGGAGCTGAAAATAAATCTCTATTTCCATCCTGGAATGAGCAACCTCCTCTGGGACTCCACTCGTACGAGTGGTCTGGGTTGGTTGCAGCAGAACAGGGAAGAGATGCCTACTTTTGCGGGGCAAAACATGTTTCACAGCTCAGAGAGCACCCCTGGATGCCCAGCACCAAAAGAAGGGAATCTTCCACCTCAGGATGTTCTAATTCCTGCTGGTTTCCCTATCACACTCAGGTCTAGCTGTGTAAAACACAGGAAAAATGCTCTCCCTCCCAGTTTATATTCCAAATGCAGGAAACAGAAGCCCTGCACACTCTTGTTTCTAAATTCCTCCCCAGCTCTCCTGGAGCCCCTCTGGAAGGGGCTCTGGGATCTCCCTGGAGCCTTCTCTTCTCCAGGTGAGCACCCCCAGCTCTCCCAGCCTGGCTCCAAAGCAGAGGGACTCCAGTCCCTGGAGCATCTCCTTTGGATTCGTGTCTTTTTGGCACTCTTTGGTGTTCTGCGCCATGGAACAAAATCTTTCCATGGCCACCAAGAGACTGCTGTGAGGATAAATCTCAGCTCACGTGTTTTCAGGAATCAAACCACTGCAGCTGCATGGTTGACTCTGTTTGCACAGATAGCCTCTCCAAATGGGAAGTGCATGGGAAGAGGAGAACTGGAAGGGAAGGCAAAAGGCAACCCCCTCTTCCTGGCATTCTGAATCTTCCCGGCAGAAAAAGCAGAATTTCCCCAAGACAGACATTTCTGACCAGAAAAATGAGAGTTTCCCATGGAAATGTCCACGAAGACATCCCTAGTCTTCTGGTGTGCACTGCTGGAAGAGCTGTTGTGTAAGAGGATGATGCCTTTTCTCCAGTTCCAGTAGGTCAGTGGGCAGCAGGAGAAGCCTGGACTCTGGCTGTTACTCCAAAGCTGGGTGACCTTGGAGAGCCACATTCCCATCTGTGAGATGAGGATAAGAAAGTGTCATACAAGAACTCGCTGGGTTATTAATAGAGGCCTCTGGCTGAGATTCCAACACAGCCCAAGGGCTCGAGAAGCCCATTTATTCTTTACAATTCAAAGCAGACGAGTGACTCAGATTTCCTTGACACTTTTGAGCACAAAAGTCAGGGAAAAGCATTCTCCAAAGCATTTGTCTGGAGGGAAGGGAGTGTATGAATATGTGATTTTCTATTTTTTTTCCAAATACATATGGAAGCAAACAACCAATGAAGCTGAAATGTTTGGGTTGGTTTGACTTTTGCGCTAAAATAAGTCAAGATAGAAATCTGAACATCAACTGCTCTGCGTGCTGTAGTTGTGGTAGAAAAAACAGGTAAGGCAGGGAAAAATCAGGCTCTATGGGATGGGAATGTTTCCATAATTTCCTGTTGAAACTCTAGGTGAAATTGATACATTCTCCCAAAGTGTTTGGATTCATTAAATGGATCCAATAGTAGCAGCAGTGGTTCAAGAATCTTGTAGATATAAAGGTGTTTCTCCAGCACTGGTGTTAATTTAATTCCTAGGAAAACTGGTAAAATCCTGGATAGAAAAGAGGTGACAAAGATGCCACGGAAAGGCCATGGCAAGATTTTATGGGGGATGAGGACCAGAGCAGGGCAGGGAACAGGGAAACACCACCCATGCATCCCACACATCCCATGCAAGGGGCCGCTCTGAGATGGGATACCCTAAAGAAGATTTCTAATTGGGCATTCCTAATTTAGGCCAGTCTCAATCCAGTGGGAGAAAGGAATGTTCAAGGTGTGGGAGCAAAGCCTCAGGAAAAAGGAGGTTGCATTTTGTGTAAGGGGATGAAAGCAAAGCCAGAGTAACATCAACAATTCTTGGCGTTTTATCTGTATCCTGAAAATGGCCAATCCCTGTTTTAGGGCAGGGGAATTGTCTAATCTCCCTTTCCAGCCCTGTTTTTAATGGATACATCTTGTTTTCATTCTGGCTTTGACAAAATCTGATGCAGCTCCTTGACTTCATTAAAATGACATTTGGAAACAAACAAATGAAAGGCTCGACCAGAATCTTTGCAAGTGGATTTTTTTATGCTCATTTTTTGTTTTGTGGCTGTTTTTGGGTGTTTTTTTTTGTTTTGTTTTGTTTTTTTTTTTCCTCCTGGAAAGTTTTCATTTGGATAAAGGGGAGTTTAGTACAGGGGTTAAAAAAAAAGAAAAGCAATAATCATAGCCTTGGAAGACAATAATAATTCCCTCGGAAAACAATAATGATCCCTTTGGGAGGATTTGAACACTTTTCGTTTTCCTCAGATTTGTGTTTACTGCAATCTCAAAGGCAGCAGGAACACAATGTTATAATTCCAAGGATTATAATTCCAAATCATTGGAGTGATGACCCCTTATGTCACCCCTTATTTGTCATGGCTACAGCCATGAAGAGGATCAGCAACACATCCCCCACCTTTTCCTTGTGTGCTCAGCAGACGTGCTGCTCTTCCCTCATCCAAACCCCCACAACTCCCTGGAATTCCAGGTGTACGTTTCTCCCAGCCTGTACAGGCACTCAGGTGATAATTGGTCCTCACCTGAGATGACTTTTCTTCTTCAGGCCATTGATGTCCTGGGAACCCTAAAAAAAGGACACAGGAGAGGAGGAGCAGAGCGAGCGCTCCATTTCCCAGTGCTGGAGGAGCCAAACTGGGATGGATTCCTTTCGCATGGATGCAACGTAATTAAAAGGAAATTGTGAGGGAGAGACACACAGGGAAATTCCCAACAACATGAAAGGGAGGAAGGGATGGCTCATAAAAGAGTGATTCCCTCTGTTTTTCTTGGCAGCCCAGCGAAGCTCCCTCAACGCAAGGCTGGAAGAGGACTCCACGCTGAGCGGAGGACAACAACAAGCAGGCGTTGTGGAAAATGACCCTTTCCTGAGCAAACAGATTTGGTATTCCTGCCACCTCCCTGCATTCTTCATCTGCTCCTTGAATCTGCTCTCCACCAGCAGATGTGGCCTCGACCCCATCAGCTGCTGGGTTTTTTGTGCAGCACTTGTGTGCCTGAGGTGCCTCCACCCACCACGGCTTGGCCAAGGTGCCCAATTCCTGGGACATCCTTCCCTCAGCCCCTGCTCCAGGCAAGGGAAGCTTTGCACCTGAGTCTGCACCAAAATCAGTGATTTGCACACAGAAATAAGATGGGTTGAGTACGAGCTCCCCTGCTCTCATAAACGCATCAAAGCTTGTGGGAAATGTTTTAATTCTGCTGAATAGGGGCTGTATCAGCACCAAAAATCATAAATAATTAGAGAATCACAGAATGGTTTGGGTTGGAAGAGACCTTAAAGGTCACCTTGTTCCACCCCTGCCATGGGCAGGGACATCTCCGACTATCCCAGGCTGCTCCAAGCCCCATCCAACCTGGCCTGGAACAGTTCCAGGGATCCAGGGGCAGCCACAGCTCCTTTGGGCACCCTGTGCCAGGGTCTCAGCACCCTCACAGGGAGGAATTCTTTCCCAATACCCCACCTAACCCTGCCCTCTGGCAGTGGGAAACCATTCCCCCTCGTGCTGTCACTCCATGCCCTTGTCCAAAATCCCTCTCCATCGTTCTAGAGCCCTTTTAGGTACAGGAAGGCTGCAAAATGTGGAACTACTCTTAGGCTTAATTTGACTCAAATGTGCAGGTATCTTTGCCTCAATTGACTAAAATTGACTCAAGTTCAATTTTTAGAATTCAGTATCAGTATGAAATATGTTTTTGAATCAGCAAAACAAGGAGCAGGGGGATTCAGAGTTATGCAAAGCTGACTTCAATTGAGTCAGAGAAGTGAATGGAAGTCTTCCTAATATAATTCATTTTTCTCTCATTTCCTCGATTTAAAGTAAAAAGACCAAAAATCCAACAGCAGTTGGAATATAGAAAAGGGACAACCAGCCAAAACTAGCAAGTCTGGCTCGGGTTCCTGACACTACTCTCTTTTCCAACACTTTCTCCTGAAAACCACAAATTAGCACAACAAGACTTTAAAATAGGCTCCACAGATGGATCCTGGTGGCACTGATATTCCTGCAGCCTGGGGGACAGATTTGCAGCAGGATCTGGAGCAGAGCAACCCAGCAGGACTGATTTCTCCACTGCCAGAGCTTGGGGACTTTTGTTTCCAGCTTTACTCCACCCCTGTGGCAGCTCTGCCCAAGGAAATAACCAAAACCAGAGGGAGAAATCTTCCCTCCTCCTTCCTTTGTTCCACTGCTGAACAGACAAGGAAGAAAAAAAGTTTAAAAAACCAGTATTTCCCTTATTTTTATTGAATCTGAAGTTGCCTTTTGGATGTCCTTGCCTGCTTGGGAGCCCCTGGGAAATGAATACAAAGCCTTTGGATTGAAAGACAAGCCCTTGGTTGAAGGCATTGCTATTTAAAATAGGAGTTTTGTGACATATGGGTGCAAATTACCTGGGAAAAAAAATCAGAGTCAATGGGAAAAAAATGGGAATGGGCTTGAATAAACCCTGCTTTGCTCGAGGACCAGGTTTCTCCCCAGCCCCCAGGAGTGGCCTAAGCCTGCTGCAGTCAGTGACAGCACAGCTCTCAGCATCCCTGGGCACAGAGTCAAGCCAAGGCTGAATCCTTCACTTCTCGTTTTCCTGGGTTGGGTTTCCATCCACTTCCTCCTCAGCCTGGGCTGTTTATTGCTCTCCTGCAGCCCATGGAGGATTCCTCGTGCATGTGCAACACCCCTCATCCCACAGCAGCGGAAATAACAAGGATAAAAAAAAACCCTACAACCACTAAACCCAACAGCAAAGCACTGCTTGGAGAACATTTGCTGAGCTGCTGGAATCAAAACATTATTCCCCAAGGTGGGATGAGGAAACCTGACAGCCCAGGCAGGTTCCTGCCCAGCAGCCAAGGAGGGGAGATGCCAAACTCCCCTTCTGGGAGCCCCACGTGTGTTGAGCTCATCCAAGGAGGGAGTGCCCCAGATGTGGGCACTATGAAGCAATTTGAACTCCTTCTTTTTTATTATTTTTTTTAAGTACTTTGCCTCAAATTTGATTCTGGTTTGGGTTTAGCTGCCAGCCTGGTCCTCTGAGAGTTCAATTTTCATTTAAGGGGGAAAAACCCAGTGGTGGTTCAGCCTCTATTTGATTTGACTCATTGCAGCATTTTCAGTTTTATGTGGGCAGGAAATCACAGAGAAGCAGAGCTGGGTATTCCCCACCATGCCTGTGCCAGGCTCACAACCCCTCCTGTGTTGCACCCTGACTCCTGCCACAGGTGCTTTCGTAGGAAACAGCCCCAGTCCTGCCTAAATTTATTTGACACAGGCTTAGATCATGCTGAAGCCAGGTTTAAGCATGGGCTTAAGTGCATTTGAGTTAAAACACCAACCAAAAAAAAGACATTTGAGTTAGAATCCCAACAAAAAAGACACTGTGTGAGGACTACACACTCCAGGTCCTGTCAGTCCTGGGAGTTTATGTGCTGACAAAGGTTAAATAGATGGAAAACAAGCTATCAGGCCCATTGAAGATGGAACAAAACAATGAAAACACCCAGAAACAAGAGCAGAAAAAATTTGGACAGGAACAACAAAGTTAATTGCAACCAGCTTGGCTGAAGCACCAAGATGAAGTGAATTAATTAATTTTTTCCTTGTAAAAATCAACAAATGTTCTGAATTTGCTTTTAGCTGAAATGGGCAAGAATCATTTGCAGGTTTAAAGCAACGAGATGGTTTCACTCTGGCTAATCATTTAAAAAAAAAAAAAAAAAAACCAGGGCAAATATTGCTCAAATCAGCTAAAATGCTAGGGCAGACAAAGCTGAAATGAATCTGTCAGGAGGGTTCTCTGGCTCCAGGAACTCACAGAAAAGAGGAAATCTGGAACAAAAGTTGAATTATTAGCCCAAGGTAAGTGGTTAATGAGTGCTAAATACACATGTCAGCGAAAGATATACAAACCCAAAGTGGCACTTCTCAGAGATGATGCAGGGCAGCAAGAGCCATAAATGAAATCCATAAAGTGGCCCTTTGGGATAGATTTGCCACTTAAAGAACAGCAAACTGGAGAGGGGATCCCATCGTTTTTCCAATTCCCACCTTCCTTCCACCCACAGGTGCTGCACCCACTTTTGAGACCCACTTTTGACTGCTTCTCTGCCCCTCTCCTGAGTTTTATGCAGGCTGAGAGCTGGAAACACACTATCCCATGGTCAAATATCCCCTCTGCCTGAGCCCCAGCTGCTTTGAACTGTGATTTATCTGCAGAGGAGGATGGGGGATGCCTCAGTCCCCGTGCTCAGAGCTGAGCTGCCAATTGTCTGAGCTGGCTTTGCCCATCAGACTAAACAGGTTGGGACTTGGCTGGCAGCCATCACCCCTCCAGCTGATCCATCATCATCTGGGACCCCTGGGAATACAGGTTCTCCCCTGTGCAGCGAAAGGGGGAGGAGGACCCCAGGTGTTATTTAGTTTGGATGTTGTGTCCTGGCCATAACTAAGGGCCAGGAGCTGCATGTGTCAGTAAAACACCAGATCTCTGAGTTTGGGGGTGCCTCTGCTGGTTCCTCGGGGCAGGAGGTGGTGGCAGTCCCCCAAAACCTCCAGGGACATAAAACCCACAGTCACGAGAGCCTGGCAGGCAGCAGATCAAACACCGGCTGGATGGGGGCTGGGTTTTAGGACAGGGATTTCTGCCTGTGCTGTCAGATGGAAAAAGAAAATAGCTTTGCCATATCCAAGCAACACAGGATGCCCTCACAGCTCAGGGAAGGGATTTTAAGCCCTTGGGATGTTCACTTCAAGGATGACAGGCTGTACTACCTGCCCCTGTTGAAACAGAGAGGGAATGGGACCCCAAAGAGGGTAAAACAACATTTCCGGGCAGAAAAGGATGGCAGTGAAATGATTCCAGCAGTGAAACAATTTCAGCATTGAAATGCTTCCACTGAAATGATTCTCATTTCAAAGAGACGTGCCCAGCAGCTTCCATTTAGGGTTCACGCTGGAACACAGTGTCTCCGACTGCCTGAGATTTTAGGAATATGTTATTAACTGTAGTAAACAAGCTGGGAACCAGATCTGCCCAAAACGGGGTTTTCCAGCTCAGTTTTGTATCTGCTTTTTTGAGCTGTTTCAAAACTTGTGTGTTCCAACTAAAAAAAAAAAAAAAAAAAAATTGAAAAGTGATCCAAACTTGAATATTTTCAAATAAAATATGAATATCACAAGAGAGGGTGGGAGAGGGTCCCAGTGAGCACTGCTTATCTACCTGTGTGTGTCCACAGCATTTGGGGATTTGCCAGCTCATCACAAAACCCTAATCTGGCTAGAGGAGAAAATCTCCAAATAAAAGCTTCCTTCCCAAAGCTGCCACTCCTGGAAAAGGGTATGGAAAAGCCTCCCCAGAACTTCCCTGAACTTTTAATTCATGGAAAGGTTTTTACCAATTCAATGAGTCCATACTTTCCTGCTCTCCCTTCCAGGCTGTTGTCAGGCTCTGCTTTGGAGTTGGGGAGGGAGCCAGGAACCACCCTGAGGGAGAAGGCAAGGAAAAAGGAAAAGAAGGGAAACCTTATCCCAGTTTGGAGCTGTGGGATTAACAGCTGGGTAAGAGGCAAGCAGGTTCAGCACACAGGTAGCCAAGAGCCTTTCCTTTGAGGGGTGTCTGTGGTCCCTTATCCTCCCAAGGGGTCACAGAACCTCCTGGAGTGCCAGAATAGCACCACAGGGAACAGTTCAGGCTGGAGAAGTGGATCAGGGAAAGGTTCTTCTCTCAGAGGGTGCTGGGCACTGCCCCGAGGCTGCCAGAGCTCCAGGAGTGTTTGGACAGCACTCCCAGGGATGCCCAGGGTGGGATTGCTGGGGTGTCTGTGCAGGGCCAGGGCTTGGATCAATGATCCTTGTGGGCCCTTTCCAGCTCAGGACATTCCAAAATTCCATGATTCTTCATCCATCAAGCAGAGGGAGGCATGCATGGGAACCAGCAGAGGCAAGGGAAGAAACCAAGCAGACCTTTCATCTTTGGAGAGGATGAATTTCCTCCTCAGCCTTAATTTGCCCCTGAGCCGTTTTGGTGGAGGCTGCCATCACAAACAAAGTGCTCTGTTTTCCTGATCAGCATCCAAGGGAGAGCTGAAATCCCCTTTCAGGGGGGAAAAACCTTTTGAGGGTTTTTCCCTCCCTGAAAAAGAGGAGGAGAAAAGAAAAGGAGCCCAAGGGCAGCCCATGACAAACTGAGTCTCCTCCAAACCCTCTGGAGATGTTATTTCACCCTCGTTGGGATGTAGAAATAATATTTACCCCAGCTGCAGCCAATATCCAGCATCTGCAGCGTGGTGCTCTGGATCTGTCGCATCTGGATGCTGGGGATGACTGAGGGGAGCTCAAACACAGCCCTGGAACACGGGTCCAGCGGGAACTGCTGGCCAGCAGCCAAGGAAAATGGCCAGCACGCGGAGGGGGGCGGTGGCCAGCCGCTCATCCCACCGCACTCCGGGCACACGTGCCAAAGCAAACGGGAAGCTTTGACCCTGCTGAGATTCCCAGCTCAGCCCTCCTTAAGCAAGCCCCAGACAGCCTCAAATTATCCCCAAATAGCAGGAAAGTCCAGGAGATGGGAAAGCCCCAGGAAAGGATGCTCCATGCTGAGTGTTAGACAGTTGCAGCCCCGTTTGTAACCCCTCCTTCCTGAGTGTACTCTTATTTTCTGCAGCAGGGTTGGAAAGAACAAAACCCTTCAGATGAGAAATGCGACTCTGAAAACTCTAAAAATGTGGGGTTTTTTTTTTTTTTTTTGTTTTTTTTTTTGTTTTTTTAAATTTCCAGGAAATGAGAGGCATTTTCGGGATTGGGGAGAAAAAAAAAAAAAAAACTTCACATATTTAGGCTACTGCTCTTAGTCACAACTGGTCTGATCAAGAAGTATTCCACTGGGAAATGATGTTCTGTAGAGTTACCTTAATTTTTGAGAGTGTTGTGTCAGACCAGCCTGATTTTATCAGAGTTTAGGGTCTTGGTTTTATCCAAATAGTCTGTCTTTTTAAGTTCTGCACAAGCTTAGGTAAATCAAATTAACAACAAAAATGTCATTCAGACAATTTTTATCAGTGAATTTTTCTTTTTTAAATCACTTTTTGGTAAAATTTCATTTTTGACATGTAAGGGAAATGAATTTTCCTCTAAATTCCTTTTTGAATTTTGAAAATTTTCACAGATGACAACATCTGGTTCCCACATGGACGGGATTCTTAGCAGGAGGAAGCCTCCAGTTTGGTGTCTCCTCAGATCACACAGGATGAATTCAAATTGGCCTGGATGGAAATGGTCCATGAAGGATAAGAACTGGATGGGAGGAAAAGCAAAAAGGCAACCAACAGAGCACAGAGCTGGCAGAGCTGGTGGATTCCATGGGGAGGTCACTGTTAGGTCTGGTATTTTGGTATTTTGGTCCATCTTTATTAATGGCATGAAAATGCAGAGTATTGTGCCAATAAAACAAGGGGAGGGGGGGGAAAAAGAGAAAAGCAAACAACCCAGTGAAGCTGACAGGGGAGGAAAAAAATGGTATTTCTATGAGGTTACTGCTTAGACAACACCTGAAACAGCACTGAGCATTCTGGGCACCCAACATTTTAATTTGGAGGGAGTTCATAGAAGAGTGACAGAGACAGCAGAGAGGGAAGTGTTGAACTTGGCTCCGGGAAAAGTTGGACAGAGCAAAAGGCTGGGAGTGATTAAAGAAAATAAACACGCCGGGAGAAATCCTGACCTTGCTGGAGCTGATGTCAAGACGTGCACTGACTTCAGCAGGGCCAGGATTTCACACCAAGAAAGGGGGATTTGGTGGTGGAGAAGGCTGGGAGAGGGAGCCACGGGATGGAAACACAGGGAGCTACTTCAACATCAAAGGGGTTCAAGGCAAGAAATCTCAATTTTGTCTAAAAGCAGGAAAATCCAGAGTGCCAGCTACTGTGTGGGGGAGCCAACTGCACTTTTGTAGCCCTCTAATTAAAGGGAGGTTAAATAAAACAAGTGTTACGTATTCAGCTCTGATGAGAGGAGAAAATTGGATGTAACAAATCCACCCCCTGCAGCCAAACTCCCAACTGGAGCATCTCCCCACTTCAAGCACAGATGGTTTTATATGAGAAATGTAAATAAGAAGTTACCATCTGGTTAATAAAAAAGCATCTCTGCTACATTTGACTACATGTTCCCATATGTAAACATTTAAAAAATACACTTTTTTTTTTTTTTTTTTCCCCAGTGTTTAAAGGTTTTCCTTGAGAATGCCCCTGGAGAAGGAATTCCCATAGGCATCAAATGTGATAAACCACAAAAATGTCCCATGTTTGTCCTATAAATTTTATATTTATATTGAATTTCACTGCTATCTGTGGGGAAATATAACCAGGTTCTACTGCTCAATATCTGGTGAGGCTGAGAATTGGAGAAGCTGGGTTCTGAAATCCATGGCATTTGTAAAAATATCAGGCATAAGGCAGCTTGTTTCCAGATAAATTGCTGGAAAATTCTGCTTGGGAGATAGGAGCTATTTCTGCATTTCAGTTGAAATTGTCAACCAGTTGTTTGTTATAAAGGGAAAGACATTCTTGAGGAACTGGAAACATTGGGTTGGGTTTTTTTGGTTTTTTTTTCCAAGTGGCCTCTTCCTTCCCATATGGATCTTTTAACAAAATAAAACTGCAGAGGACTAAATAATACTAATATCAAAGAGAATTTTGTATTCCAAGTGGCACAGAAAGTTTAACCACTTATTTCAAGGACAGGTTTTTGTCTTCCTCCTTTTCCTGCAAAGACACCAAGGAAATTCCAGTCCTGGGATACCCAGGCATCCCACCCCATCCATCTCTCCAGTGAACAGCACATCTGCCCAACTCCTCCTGCAGTTTCCCCCATCAAAAGGGGGTTTTGCACATAATTAATAATGGCCTAAATGATGAATTATAAAAAAACCCCAACATTTAAATCAAGGAGAACAGGCACAAGCCAACACCCTCTCAGCTCAGAGGGGAGTTTTAGGGATTACAGGCTGAACTTTGAGGCAAAGATAAGAGAACACATCCCTGAGCCCCCCTTTGGACAAGCTGCCAAATTTTCTCTTTCTAAAGGGGCTGAATTAGCAGCAGGGCTTCAAAGAAGGGACAAAATCCTCCCTCAGAGTCTCTGTGTGCACGTGAGGAGGAAACACTTCAGCCCAAACATCAGGAACCTGCCAGTTTCCTGACGAAAAGAAGATCCTTAAGGAATCCAACACCACCATCCTTCCAACTGGGCACACAGCTGGCTGAGAACAGTGGGAAAGAATCCAAGAATTCAACATTTGCCTGGAAGAATGGCCAGTGTCCAGCAAACCTGATTTTTTGGCTGGACCTCAAAGAATTGCTGCAATGTCACTGGACCAGGTGAAACACTCCTGGGTTCTTGCTGCTTTTAATCACTCATTTAATGCTGGGCCACGAGAAAAAAGTAAAAAACAAACCCCAAAACTCACCTGGATGGTTTCTTTGCTCTTAGAGGGGGTGAAAATTTCTAGACCAAACTGCTCACTGTACACTTATAGAAAGTTTTTGTTGTTCTGTTTAAATTTATTGGTTATTAAATTTTTATTGAAAGGAAGCTGAAAATGTTTACTGACGTGAACCACGCATGTTTCGTGCCTTTTTAAATGCCAGAAATGTTCCATTGCAGGCATCCTCTGAAATGTTTTCCTTTTTCCTGCACACTCTTGAGTTCATGTCAAGTCTCCTCATTAAACCAAGAAGTGATTCCTTATCAGCTGCCTGGCCTGCTGCAATGTTTGCATTACAGAGCAAGATGGATGTTCCACTTCATTTAATCCTCAAAACTGGGGGAGCTGAGAGCAAGGACTGCTGCCAAGGGATTGGCAGTGCCAGAGCCTGGTCACAGCCAAGGGCACACACACACACACAGGACCCTCTGCAGTCTTCCCCAAAAGATGAAAAACATATTTTTCAGCAGCTCAGCCACACATGGATACCTATCTAGGCTGCCTCTTTCTGAGTAATGCAAAGAAATTGGCCCTTATTATTGTATTGCTGAGTAATAAAAAGAAATCAGCCCTTCTTACGAGGGGAATTGCATCCCTCTCCCTTTAAGAGGAGCTTTTCCATTTATCTCCCCAAGCCCCTGTCCCTCTTGCCCCCAGTGCCAGCTCACTCGGGATGGGAGAGCCCAGCTGGCTGCACCCCAGGTGTCACCAGCGCTCCAATCCTTCTCCTCTCCAAGCTCCACCAGGACCTTCATGTTCTTCCCCATCCTCTAAAGTTGTTTAGGGCAGGAAATTGTGTGTCGAGGGAGAAAACCTGAAGCATTTTCTGGTTCCTTTCTGGTTTTATTCAGTAAATGACGTGCAGATCCCATCCAGTGGGACGCGGACAGAAATTCCTCATGAAGCAGCTCAGACGCAAGAGTGTGGACGGAAAGAAACCTGGAGCTGTGGGCAGATGAAGAGAAGCACAGAAAATATCAACAAGAAGAGGAAAACTGGGCAGGGAGAGAAAGAATCCCTCCCCTCCTGATGTTTTTGAGTGTTGGTGAAGATTGCAGCACCTGTGTCCAGAAGGAGAGGACGTGGACAATCACCTCCAGCCGGGAGGGGAAGGGAGGGTTTGTGGAGCTTTACCCAGTGAAGGGGGACAAAAAGAGGCCTGTTCCTGTGGCCTGCTGGCACTCCTGGTCCCCTGATGTGCTCATGGGGAGTAATGGCAATCTGTGACAATAATTTCGAACCCGTGGCTGGGTTTAAAAAGGCTGTGGTGGGGTTGAGAGTCAAGACTGTGGGGGCTTCTGCTGAATTTATGGGGCAGACTGGGCACTCCCCCAGCACCACCTGGAATCACACATCCATGGGGATAAAATGCAAAAGCTGCAGTTAATAGGGACAACAGCTGAAGCCTGTTTCTGGAAATGCAGAGCAGGAGGATCCTCACTAACAACACACGAGAGCCACATGGGGCCCATGCACCACCTCAATTTCCTGGAGGAGTTCAAACCAGCCATCAAGTGTTATTTTAGCACAGTTCCTTGTCTATAAATATTTATAAAATGCTTGCTTGAATACCCCTTAAAAAAAAAACGTAAAATGAAATAACCTTCCAAACACCACTACTGCTTATTGCATCTTGAGCAAAATATTTTCTTAACCTTTCCTATCTTCAGCCCTTGGGGCTCTCACTGGCTGAGCAAAGCTCTCTCCTCCTGCAGGGCAGCGGGCTGCCTGCTTGGTGCCTCAGAAAGTCACAAAGAGCTGTAGGAATATCAAGATTTGGGAGCAAATGAAGGTGGAGGGAAGAACAGAGGCTTTTCAAATTTGTAGTCTTACCAGGAGCACTTGGCTTTCACCCACGAGGGGTCAGTGGGAGAAGAAATAAATTCATAGATGTGAATCGTATTTGATGTGCGAGGCTTGGGACCTTGGGCAGGGCTAATTGGTAAAATTTGGTATGTCTCTTGAAGGATCTTTTGTATTATTATTTGAGATGACTCAGGATCGCTTCAAGCCAGAAGCACCCAAAGTTCAGCCCTGAAGGTAACAGGGAAAGCATCTGAAAGGAAAAGCTCGGGGATGAAAGTACCACCTCCAGCTGAGAGTGCTGCAGTGAGGAGAGACCTCCTGGGAGGCCCTCAGGAGGCAGAAATAGGGATCTGTGTCATGCTCAGGGGTGGGCAAAGCTTCCTGTGGGGATTGGAAAGGCTCTCTTCCCTTTTCCTCCTGAGTGATCACTACTGTCCCTGGCCTGAGACTGGTTCTTCCAGCACCACCCTCCCCACAAATCATGGGCAGCCTGTGGCCAGTGGGACTCGACACCTAAACCAGAATCAGCCCGTTTTTAAGTCACGTTATTATTAGAGATAATCGAACCCGTTTTGTGTCCGCAGCGCTGGCCCCGCTCTGTTCCTAAAATCGTCTGGTTCAGCAAGTCCCAGGACGGAGCTGTCACCCTGCCCCCGGCCATCTCTGCTGCTGCCCACCAACGGGGACGGACGGCAGCCTTCCTGGGCTAAGGGTGACCTACTTCTGTGGCTGCACTGCAGTTCATTACCAATTCCTAATGATCTCATTGTTCCATTAAAAGGAGGTTGCCACCTGTCCCGCAGACTTCAGATCAAGCTGGGATTAACAGATCCGCTGACCCATTTCCCCCTTTTGTAGGACACAGCCCCATGACCAGTAGGGTTGTTTCTTTCTCTTTTTTTTTTTTTCCCAGATCATCCAAGGCTGAGCCTTAACAGGAATGTGGTCCCTTTAGCAGAGGATGCTGAGCCAGCCACGTGTACCCTGCTGCAAATCCTGCCCCAGTCAGTTTTGGCATCAGATTTCACCTGCCTGGATCCCACCAGGAAAAATGGTCCAACTCTACACACTGTGGGGAAAAAAAGGCAGAGGGGAATTGCTGAGGCTGCATTTAGTGCAAATGAAATTCTTCCAGTTTAGAAGAGAGGTTACAAGAGACTCTATTAAGGATCTGGAGGCTGTCTGCAGTTTTGCTCCGGGCAGTCACCCCTAGGGCAATAATCTGGGAAGGAAAAAGCCTGGATTAGCAGCCAGCAGCCACCCTGGCTCACGGACCCTCGCAGGGATCCGTGTCCCGCTGCCAACAGCCCCCAAGGACACAGCCCAGCGGCCCAGAGGGCTGGAGATGGCAGGTTGGAAGCAGAAGGAGGAAAACAAATAAGGCAAGAAGGAGAGAGGAATAAATTCCCATGGACAGGCTCAGCGAGCAGCCAAATGACCTCAAGTGCACCGCCCGCTTCCCTCACCCGCGGAAGGCAGCACTGCAGCTGCATTTTTCATAAATAGGAACACCCCAGCTTGATGTTTTTTAAAGCTGTCTAGACAGTGGAGCAAGACCTTATTTCAAGTCACATAATCACTTTCCCATTTTTCTTTGCAGCAGAGGACGTTTTTCCAAGATTAGATAGAAGCTGGTGGAGCAACATGTTATTAACCTTGGGTGTGCCTCCCTGCTCCAGGCTCTCCGTGTCGGAGCTGGAGGTGCCTTTCTGTCTGATCACGTCTCCCCTCCATTCGTGCCTTCCCCCTTGACAGGAGAGCTCCCAAGCTGGCTAGGATTACTCATGGATTGCAGACAATTGGGAGCACAGAGGGTGCTGCAGCCAAATGCCAGCTCGCTTCGGCAGCAGGCAAATATAGCCTTGTGCTTCCCGAGATAAAACAGTGTTGGAGGGAAAAATAAAACTAAGGAGCTTGGTGCTGACGTCCTGCAGGCCAGAGTGCCCCAGGCTGTCAAACAGCAATGACTCATTCCCACAGCCTGGGGTGAGAGCCCTGTGGAGATCACAGAATCCCAGAGTGGTTTGGATTGGAGCTCATCCCATTCCAGCCCTTGCCATGGGCAGGGACACCTTCCACTAGAACAGGCTGCTCCAAGCCCCATCCAACACGACCTTTGTTGCACCAGGTGCTCTTACTGCATGTCCAGGGCCAAGGATGAGGCTTTCTGACCAGGAACAATCCTCATCCTGTACCTGTCATGGACCATTTTCCCCATGGGATCTGCGCTCAGGTTATCTGGGGGAAGCGACATCCAGCAGGGCTTGGTGCATTAAATTAAGTCAGCAAAAGCTGATGGCAAACAGACCATCCCAAATGGGATCATTTCAGTGTGGAGAGCTGGGATGAGAGGTTTGCTGCCCTGATGGAGAAACATAAGGATTGAATTCCATGGACTTGGGGAGGTGGGTGGGTGTTTAGAGCCAAAGCCCAGTAAACATTCCTGGCCTGGTGTTCCAAGACCCTCACCCTGAGCACTCTGCCTACACAGAGTTACCCATCAGGAGGGAAATACCTGGGCTGGGAGCCAGGAGCTGCCCTCGTGCCCAGCTCCCTGCAGGATTGCCAGGTCTCCCCGTGCTGTTACAGTGATTAAACACCCATAGCAGGAAGGACAGCCAGGGGATCTCTTTTTGCTTCCTTAGCATGTTCCTTTAGAGGATGCAGAACTTGACTTTGGGAATCATTTCAGCTTGAGAGTATCCAGTATTTCCCTGCTCCCTCAAGTGAGCAGTTAAGATCATCCAGAGCTGCCTTTTCTTAAACAAATTCCCTACTGCTGTGGAGAATACATGAGCTGCCTGAGATTAATGTCAGGCTTCATAATTTACATATCAAGTGCTTTAATGAATTGTTTTGGGTATCATTGTCCTTACCATGAATAAACCTAAAAGTAATGGATTTGTAATTAATTAAAATTTAATTACGATAGTTTGTCATTTTATTATTTGCAATTATTGCCATAAAGGTAATAAAAATGGCAGGATGTCACAACTGAATACAAATCCCTAATCAGGAGCAATCAACTCGTGCTGTAACCTTGAACAAGGGTGATTTTATTAAAGCCCCAAGCCTGGAGCCCAAGGTGGCACCTTGAAGGTGGGAGGTGCAGCATCCTTGGTCCTGGCTGATGCCACGTGGTGTTTGGGGAGGTCACAGAATCCCATAATCATTTAGGTTGGAAAAGACCTCCAAGGTCATGGAGTCCAAGCTGGGCTTGATCCCCACCTTGTGACCCAGCACAGAGCACTGAGTGCCACATCCAGGCCTTCCTTGGACATCTCCAAGGGTGGAGAAAAGAAAAGAAGATTTCACCCACCTCTCCTGACCACACTGATTATTTATTGAGCAGTTATCCACCATAATCCTTATCAGCTATCATTTCTTCCAGGTCCTTTGGATGAGTTTTTGCTTCCTATAAGGTTTAAAACCCTGCTTTAACTCCAAGTTTCTGCTTCATCTTCTAGTATTTAATTTCCAGGCAACTGGGTTTTAATACTGTAAAGGTCGTTCTTTACCACCCCCAGTATTACCCCTCTGCCCCCTGCAGCAGAAGCCTCTTTTTTATGAAGTTTGAAGGATAAAAAGGATAAATTATCTCTGTGCCTGCTGCTGCTGTCCCTCCCAGGACTATTTCCAAGACTCCCAGTCATGCAGTCAATTCTTCCCACTTGAAGGAACAGGATATGCCTCTTCTCATCCCTGCTCCAACCATACCCACGACTCCCTGGCATATTTCCTTCAGGCCTGATATCTTAAAAAAAACACGTTTGGGAGCAGTTTTCCACCAGCCAGTCCCAAGCCGTCTTCCAAAGGCGTGAGAACTGCTCCCGGAGCAGCAATTAGGCTGTAATTAAGCAGAGACTTTTCCAGTGAAGGCCCTCAAGGGACTGAACTCGTGATGTGGGAGAGGCTATCCAGGTTGTCTTGTCCCACCCTGCTAAATCCATCCCTTCTCACTGCCCTTTGCCAGTCTTTTCCACAGCCCTTGGTCGTGGTTTGTTCTTTGAAGTCCATCAACTGGTTGGGAAGAAGGAATTCCATTTTTACCTTCTTTTCCTTAGGGAAAGAATATGGGGCTTTGCCTCTCCATCCCTGAATGGATTGGCCAACTCCTTGGGAAAGCCCAAACAGGAGGAGAGAGGTCTTGCTGTCTCTCTGTGCCTACAATTCCCATGAAAAACCCCAAATTTGGGGGTGGCTTTCACCAGGCGGGAGGGACCCAACGCTCACAGGGACCCCTGCCAGATCCTGCTCCTTGGAGCTGTCACATTTCCCATGGAAAACCTCTCTGCTGCTCCTGGCTGGGAGCTCAGCCTGCACCCCGTAAATCACAGGGTTCACAGAACTCAGAGCAGCCCTGCTATCGCCTCTGCTCTGCCAGCACACGGTTTGAGGTGGGAAAACACAGCCCTGGAGGCGTCAGCCTCCCCGGGTTATCTTGGGCCAGGGAAACACTCTTCGTGGGATGGTGGTTTCCAAGCTCTGGAATTCCCTTCCAGGACACCTGGAGGGGCCTGGACAGCCTCGATTTTTAGGCTGTGCTACAACATCCCGAGCTCTCTCGAGTCTCGGCCCCTCCAGCTCAGAGAGGTTTGCAGACATGCTCAGCTCCAGGCGTGCAAACTTCCAAGTGCTGCAGCATGAGACCTCGATGTATACACGAAACCCACAGGATCTGGGGCTAAACTGAGGTGAAAAACAAGCCCACCACAGTCCTGGAGTATTTGCATTTCTCGTAAACATGCTTGCAAAAGCACTTAGCGAATGAATGTTAATTGTTCTGCAGAAATCCCACCCTGTTCAAAGGAGAAGGGGGAAATAAAACCAAAATAAGCCCGAGGTGGATGTTGCCAGTTTTTCCTTTGACCACCCCCCACAAATAAAATTCAGGTGATCTCATCCTGCACTGATCAGCAGAGACCAAGTAAGAAAATAAAAAGGAAATTACTTCATCTTAAGTGCCTATTAACTGATGTTAAGTGATTAAAAAAAAGCTTAATTTGAGAGCAAAAAATTCATGTGACAAGCCCACAGATGCCAGAACAAGCTGGTTGTGGCTGGATCTGTCAAAAGCATGGAACTGCAAGGCTTTAAACCAATTTAAGTGCTTCCAGTCAGATTTGGGAGACAATTACACCCCAATTAAACATTTACATAAAAATGGACCTCTGCTTTTGTTGCTGTTCCAGTCCAAGGCTGGCAGAGCACTTTATACGTGATACAGGGAGGATTTTACACAGAGTGCAGCAGCCAGGGGTAGCAGAAACAGATAAAACTTGACAAATTAACAGCAGACGGCAAACCAAGGGAGAGAACTTTGAACTTCCTCGCTTGCTGCGAGTGTGCTGAGCCCAGGCTTCACCCACAGCATTGCTCTGGCTCTTGGACTGGCCCCCAGCATTGCACCTGGCCTTGGTGGGGTGAAACACAGCAGAGATGCTGGCCAGGAGCAGGGATGGGTGTGAGAGTTATCCTCGCCCAGGGCCAAAAGCAGAGCGAGCCTCACGCATCTTGTGGGATTTGGGGATTACCAGGATGATCCAGGAACGCTGGCAGCAGCAAACCCTTAGCCCCAGCACTTGTGCAGTTGTTTCCTCAGAGTGATGTGATTAGGCAGAATAAAAACAAACTGAAATTATCCTCGTCAGCCAATGTGTGCTCCAGAACAAGGAGCTGCTCTGGGGAGAGCTCGGGCTGAACTTGCTTTGACCTCCTGACTGCACGGACCCGTGACTCCCAAAGCAGCTGAGGATCCCCCCAGCTCTTCTTTTCTCTCCTTGAGCCTTCCTACAAGCTCTCCTTAATTTTTTTTAAAGCCTTCCTTGGCTTTAAAAAAGCCTTTCCCTTGCCCAGCAGCCCCACGTCACATATTCCAAACGTGGGAGGGAAACCTCTTCCTCCTTCCTTTTTCCAGAGCTTTCTATGCCTGCAACATATTAGTTAATCCATTGTTCAAGCCCTAACCTCGGGGCTCTTGTGACATAAGCAGGAACTGGGGTGGCTTGACAGCTCTGCTGCTTTCTTCTCCCTGGATCCAGACCTTCACAAGTGGCCCTGCCAAAGCCCTGCCAGCATTCCAACGCTTTGTGGTGCGCATTGATGGCACCGCTTGGCAGGGATGAGGTTTGGCTTTGTAGTGGGCAGGTGAACACGTGCTTTCATGTCTGGCCACCACAAAATCCCAGTCTGGGTTGGAAAGGACCTTAAAATTCATCTCCATGGGCAGGGATGCCTTCCGCTATCCCAGGTTGCTCCAAGTTCCATCCACAAGCCCGGGGCTCTGTGGCATCATCTCAAACATCCTGGAAAATGAAGATCTTTCTCCTTTCTGAGATAAACCCTCTCTTTCAGGCCTTTTTCTTTATATGGAAATACTCATCAAGTTCCCTAAAATACAAGCAAGCAGGAAATTCTTTATAAGCCACTAAAATAGAGTCAAAATCCTTGCTAGACTGACACGAAGGTAAATAAAGATGGACTATGTGAAAACAATCAAAATGCTGCAGATCTCACCAAGTAACTCGTTCTTTTAAAGTAAAATTGCTTTATCTTTCCTAATTCTGCCCTCCATTCTTCCAAGGAAAGGTTTGCCAAACTTTGGGGCAGCTCACATTTCCAAGAAAAGGACTCACAGACAAACTCCTTATTTTTTTTTTTTTTAAGCAAGTCTTTGTGACTGGTCCCTTTCCACAATAATTTTGGGTTTGTGTCCTTCATTTTCCAGACAGCAACAGGCACAGATAGCTGTGGCTGCCACATCCCTGGAAGTGTCCAAGGCCAGGTTGGATGGGGCTTGCAGCACCCTGGGATAGTGGAAGATATCCCTGCCCATGGAACTGGGTGGGCTTCAAGGTCCCTGCCAACCTCACAGCGCCATAATCCCACAAAGACTCCGCTCTTTCTTTCTTTTAGGTCTCCTCTGCCAGAACTAGGTGAGATTTCCCCTTCCTTTCAGCAGGGAAATTGGAAGGTTCCCTGGAGAGGAGGGCGATGACTGATCCGTCTGGGTCTGTCCCACCAGGAGCACCAGAGGAGGCACCAAAAGCGTGGAAGAAGGAGAATTACAGAAGCTCAGCTTGCACACAGGGGTCCCACCAGGCAGCACAAGATAAGCAGCCCTGGGAGCATAAATCATGACAGATGATAAGGCAGAATTTCCCCTCTAACAGCTCTACATGTGTTGCTAGGATTGGCTCCAGCGACGCCTGTCATCGCGTGTCAAACTGGAGCGGCAGAAATCACAGGGAATTAATTCCTCGCCTTTGTTCCTTGCAAGCATGTGACACTTTCTCCCTTGTTGAGATGGAGTGAAGGATTTCAGAGCCCAGCAAGACGTGGTTGGGTGACAGGAGCTGGGATCAGGTCACCTGTGCTCAGCCACTGCAGGCAGCAGGAGCTGCAGCGCTCCAGCACAGACGAGGGCTGGTTTGAGCTCTAGAAATAAAAATAAATAAAAGATAAATCACAGCCACCAAGTGCTCCAGCTTTTGTTGCGACTCTCCCTTCTGGATAAACAGGAAACCACGGCCACATGGCAGGGAGCTGCCTCCATCATGGCAAATGCTGATAGCAATCAGGGCATATTGACATCCTCTGTTTATTCACTGCTTTGTTAACACTGTTTATCCTTGGCCACAGCCATGGAACAATTCCCAGTCTCTGCCATCCCTCCACTGTTCCTGTGTCCCTCCCTAAGTGTGCCAGTGCTAATCTTGTGCCTCTAACCATCACCAGCAGCTCTTGCTGGCTCAGACCCAAGGGATTTGTGCTTTTTGGGGGCAAACAAAAACCCTCTTCCAGACTTCCCTCCCTCTTCCAGAAAGATTTCCACGAGAGTCTCACTGTTAGTTTTGGCCTGCAGGCAGGAATTCCTCTCCTACAAAGGAGCCACGTCTGTTCTAAACACCTGACCTGCTGAAACTTGGGACAAATCTCCAGCCCAACTGGGCATGGCACAGCCAAGACCAGCCAACATTTGGCTGTTGGCTCTTCATCTCTGCCTGGAGGTTTGATCCAAGCCTGAATATATCCCCCTGGGATGAGGGGTTTTACAGGCACTATCAGTTCCAGTGTGAATTCACCCCCCTGGAACCAGGGGTTTTACAGGCAATACCAGTTCCAGTGTGAATTCACCCCCTGGAACCAGGGGTTTTACAGGCAATACCAGTTCCAGCGTCTCTGATGCTGCAATGTCTGCGCTACCACAAAACTGATTCATTCCCAGTGTTCTCTGTTTTGCAGTTCATCTGCTCCTGAAGGCTTCCCTCCCCGCCCCAGGAATGCTGGAAACACCAAGGTGGCGTTCCCACCCCGGGCTCTGGGACAGCAGAAATAGATGACACGGAGAGACCTCAAATTCCTGCGTGTTTCAGGGATTTCTTCACCCAGCTGAGTCCCCAGCAGGTCACAGAGCTCCTTCTTTCACACACCCTTGGCCCTAGAGGAGGAAGGCAACTGCAAAAGCCAAAATGTTTGAGCTGAAAGTGATTTTGGGTGTAAACACGTAATTATCCACCCCGCTTTCACCAGGTAAGGAGCTCCTCCTCCACAGCTTGGGGGTGGTAGGAGGAGGAAGAGGAGGATGAAGGCTGAGGGATATTTTGCCAGGCAATGAGCTGCTAAAATCACTGAGCCAGGTCAGTGATATGCAAGGCTTTTTCCAGGGGAATTAATATTTCCAGCCTGGTCTGGAAAGGCTCTGTCCCCTCCATGCTTTCAACTGCACTTCCTGATAACTAGGATATTTTTATTAAAAATATATGAGGATAAATTAGGATATTTTTATTTAAACTAGAATAGTTTTTACCCTAAAAATTAATGAAAAAACCCCCACCTGGTTACAACTCCAAGCTGGCACAGTTTGGGGCAGGGTCCCTGCAGCTTCCACGGGAAACCACACAGTTAAAAACCTTGCAGCTGCTGGGAGCAGCCAGATCTTCTTTCTTCCAATTTCCTCAGCCCTGTGCTCCTTCCCTACAGGGAAAACTCTGCCTGGAGCTCCAGGCACAAAAGTTATAGGGTTAAAGTTATAGGGTGGGCTGGGGTTTGCCCCCCAATTTCCTCAGCCCTGTGCTCCTTCCCTATGGGGAAAACTCTGCCTGGAGCCCCAGGCATAAAATTATAGGGTTAAAGTTATAGGGTGGGCTTGGGTTTGTGCTCCTTCAAGGCCCTGCTGGCCAGGGCAGCCCTGCAGATCCCCAGTGCTGGATGTTCCCAGGGTGTTGATCCCAGATGGTTCATCCCAGGTGGAGCAGTGTGGACTGGGAAGCTGGGCTCAGCCTGAAAGGTCAAGAAGGGCCATGCCACCACTCCATCCTGTCCTCAGTTTGCCTGTGGGATCCAAAAGGAATTTTTTCCTATTTCTCTGCCAGGCAGAGGGGAAAAAAAAAAAAAAAAAAAAAAAAAAAAAAAAAAACCCTCAGTGCTTTGTTGTTGTTTATACTGGATGGGATAAAAGCTTTCAATGTTTGTTATATTTAGATGTCTTTCAGCCCCAGAGTCAAGGAGACATTACACACGATCCTTGCTCTGTTTACCCTTCACTCCATTCCCTGGCTTTTATTGTTCTTCCACAGTTTATTCCTCTTCCAATTTAGGTCACATTTCCCAAGGACCACTGCACAACCCCAGATTTCCCAGGGAAACCAGCACCTCTTGGTACTGGCCACTGGTTTTGTGGCTCCAAAATCACCTCAGCCCTGCCTAAATTAAAATGTGTCCTCACAGAAATTCTACTGGCAGGTCTCAGGCAGGCACAGATGAAGAAAATCCTGAATCCCAGCCCAAATGATCCTTTAAAGTGGATAATTCACCCCAAGATAAAGGCATTTATCCACCTCAGGATGGTGCTTGCTCCAGGCTCCCCCCATATGACCTTGCCCTCCCCAAAAAGGGGCTCCCATGGGGGGATGCTCAGGGCTGGGGCCAAGGTGTGGCACCTCCCACCTTCTCCACAGACCAAGGAATTTCTGTTCCTCTTCTTTCTTAGGGAAGAAGGGAGGGAGGGATGCTGCTTCTCCCTGCCACGAAAGGCTTGGGAGAAAACCCCAAGCTGTGATAGACTCTCCTAAAGCCTTGCTCAAAGATGAGCATATGATAAATCAATTTACAGACTGAGTGGGAGAGAAGTTTACATCCAGGGCCCATTTTCCAGCAAATCATTCCCTTCCATCTAGCTGAAATTAATTAATTTATTACTTTTTTTAAGCTCTGTCCCCACTACCATTCTCCACACACACATTTTGGTGTGCTCTGCCTTCACCCTCTGTCTCAGGCAGGGTGGAGCCCCTGGTACCCCATCTCTGCTGTGCCCTGGATAATGGAAAAACAAAACAAAAAGGCTTCTAGCTTGGAGCTGCTCCAGTTTATCCCACAATAATCTCCCCAACAGGGAATCCTTTCCCTAACACCCAGCCTGGTGGCTGGGGAGGCACTGAGAGTTATTTTCTCCTTGCAGTAATGCAATGTGCTATTTATTTTTTTTTTCACATTTTTTTCACCTCCAACATGAAGGCAAATTTCAGAGGAGGAGTTTATTTATTCATTTTTCCAGGTCTGGTCCAGAACCCATCATTTCCTTAGGCTGCACACAGATCCTGGCAGGGCTCCTGGCTGTGTTTAATTCCAAGAGCATGGATGATCTGCCTGCCTCAAGGCTGAGCTTGTGCAGAGCTGCCGGATGCAAAAGGCACTTGGACTCCAGCTAAGCCTGACCTATCCCTTTTGGCCACGAGAAAGCCAGGAACAGATGTTTGGGGCTGGGATTTTTCTCCCAAAAATATCTCTGAGGTTTCATCAGCATCTTGCTGTTGTTCTGTACCATGGGAAGAGGAGAACGTGGTTGGGATGCAGGGAGGGGAAGAAGGGATCCAGCAGCTTTCTGCCTCTTTTTAGAGATGACTCAAGGGAGTTTTGAGTTGTGAGCTCAACACATTGAGGGTGAGTCCTCAAACACATTCCCTGTGATCTCCTTGGTGGCCTTTGCTCCCTTCCACACTTAAAGCAGCGTTACCACAGCCTGAATATCTATTTACATCTCCCTTTACACCTGGAAATGGCATCACCGGGTAAAACAAGCACAGGAGCTCCCAAACACAAAAACCCTGCTGCAAGCCTTGTGTCTGACTGTTCACCCAAAGCTCTGGCTTGGCTGGGGTTTCCTTTCCCCCCTTCAATCACACAGGGTGATTTCCACCAGGATTTCTGCTGGGTCTCACACCTGAAGGAGTCTCTGCCACAGAGAACGTGGAACATTTTATGATGTCACTCACTGCACCCCCTGATTTATTTCAGTTGTGAAGAACCCACCTCCAAGCTGGCATGTAAAAATATTGAAGTGCATGACTGGTTTTACATCTTTCTGACCCAGAAGAGAGAACTGGCTGCACGCACCAGGCTCCAGAACGAAGCCAGGGTATTTCATCAGAAGACAAATGATGTGCAGGAAATCTCTGAGGCAACCAAATATTTGCTGTGCCCATGAAACTCCTCCCTTCAAATATTCCCCCTCTAAAATACTTGAATTTATCAGACTTTTTCCCCAATTTCTCTCTGTGCAGGCAGCCCAAAAGTTTCCTCTGGGAAGACCTTTCAGAGCCATGATAGTGTTTCCCTTGTGCCAAATGCCCAGGAGCATTTGGGAGGCAAGAAGAGGCATAAAACCCCAAACTTCTGCCCCAAACCTTTTCCCCAGGGACAGGGGAATCTCACAGTCCTGGCTGGCTTTTGCACTTTTTTTTTTTTTTTTTTTAATGGAAACAATCCAGTGCCAAAAGGAATTCAGGGTGGGATCGAGCCTGGCTGCACCTTTCCACCAGGGCATGTAAAGTGTCTGCTGAGGTGGTGGGAGCTTGGCCACCCTGCTCCCTCGCACAGGGGGCTCCTTTCCAGCAGGTGAATCCATCAGGGTTGTTTTCCCAAGCCCTGCAAAAAGCCTTTCTGCCCTTCTGATCAGGAGCACGACTCCATCAGAGCAGGGAGTGACCAGCAGCCACCTCTGGCTCCATTTCAAGGGGCTACAAATAGCCCAGGGGGACTCAGATGTGCTTTAACCCCCGGGCTGAAGGCACTGGAGGCTCACCATCCACATTTTTGCAGGGTATAAAAACCATTTTCCACCAAACCCCCGGAACCACAGACCCCAGCCCCTCTTGGGGGGATGCAGCTGAGATGTTTCCTGTCCTCCCCAGGCCGGGGGCTGCTTTTTGGGATGGCTGGGCTCCAGGGAGGGCTGACGTGACAGCCTCTCCGTGCCATGCATCCACATGGAGCTGAGCCACCAGGGCTGGGGCCAAAGGGACCCTGGAGCTGCATCCAAGTGCCAGATGAGCCTGCCAGCTCAGCCTGCTGCTCCCTGCACTGCCTTTGCCAGCCCGATGTGCAGCAGGAAGGGGGAACAGGCAAGTGCAGGCAGCTGCTGGCACCTTCCACGGCTCCGCTGAGGCTCAGGGACGTGCTGAGAGTGTTTGAATCTCAGCAGCCAAAGGAGAGAACAACCGGGGCTGGTTTTCGTCTTGGACAGATGTTTACTGCATTCCCCTGGCTCCATCCCTGTGGATGGCCTCAGGCTGGCAGATGGCTGCTCTGGGGGGGCCAGGGTGGCATTTCCTTCAGCCCTCCATGGTCCCAAAGGCACAGATCTCCCACCCAGCCAAAATGCCCGGGCACCCAGGATCTGGCTTCTCACCCCACCCTGAGCCCCTGGAGCAGAGGAGCCACCCAAAATGCCCGGATCTAAAGCAGCCATGCCAGGAATGCTCCAGCGGGCTCCCAGCCAAAAATGTGAACTCCTCCAGCAGTGCCAGGATAGGTAATTCAGCCTGGGGGCTTTGCTCCTTTTGCTGCCATTTCTGTTGTTCCTGCTGGTCTTGCCTCAGTTCTGCACCTTGGTAGGTTCAGGTGTGCTCACCCTGTCTTTGCAGTTCCAGCAGGGATGTGATGCCTGGGTGTTCCCAGTGATCCAAGGGAGAAAAAAGCAGAGCTGAAGAGCTTTGTGGAGGGCAGGGGATGCAGAGCAGAGAGCAAGGAAAAGCTAAACCCCTCGGCGTGACTATTGGCATGTCAGCACCGTCACGCTGACCTAAGACCTCCCACTCGAAGTTCCCCTCCTCCAAAAACGCTGGATTTCAGAGCAAATCCTCCTGCCAGCATCTCTGTTTACACAATACGGAGCGCTGATGGCATTTAACACCCCCCTCCCTTTCCCTGGCGCTCCCTTCAGCTGCTCTGCCAAACTCTGCTCTGCCCCCAGCGAGTGCCATCCCTCATCTTCCCCTCCTCGCTGCCACCACCATCCCTCAAAGGCATCAAAGCACAAATAATCCAGCCTCTGCCCCTCGGACTGGTTTTAATCAAAGGATTTGCTGGGGTTTCTGCCACGTGAGACAGCTCATTAACAACTTCACACCTCTAAGAAAGGGGAGGAAGAAAGAGATGTTATCCGTGCTGGGACCCAGCGTTTTGCGCCGGGAACAAGTTTTATTTTGGTGGGGAACAAAACAACAACAAGCTTATACATAAAATAAAAAAGCTTTGCTGGGCTGAAAGGGCTTGGAGATCTGCAGGAGTGTATTTGTCAGAGAGGAGATTAGAGCCTAATGAAATTTGTCTTTGTGCGTGTGTCTGTTTCTCTCTTTTTTTGGGGGGGTCTTTGTAAAAGCCAGGCTTATTAAAATGCAGGGAGAACCCCAGACAAAAGACGCTCCTGAGGGTCCAAAGGCTGCCTTATTAATGCAGAGGTTTTTTTTTTTTTTTGTACAGGACGTGCCAGTTTGGGGAGGTTTTGGGCATTGTTTGGGGAGAAGAAAGCAAGCCTCACTGATCATTTTCTTCTCCACTTTTAATCAGAGCAGCTGAAGCAAGCAGGTGCTGTGATTCAGAGCCCGTGGAAAGGGGGGAGGGAGACATCACAGGGGAAAACTCATCTGCATGAGGGATTTTTAGGATTTTGGCTTCTTAAATTGCAGCACAGCGGTGCTGGCTCTTCTGGGAGGGCTGGAAGGAGCTGCTGGAGAAGCATCCCGTGGCACCCAGCAGAAGTCAAAGCCTGCTTCAGCTGCAGCAGGCTGGCATCAATACCCAGCAATTTTAATCAAAGCATCCATTTCCCACAAATCTCCCAGGGAACGGGCACAGCCTCAGGCTGACAGAGCTCCAGAGAAGGGTTTGGACAATGCTCTCGGGATACACAGGGTGGGATTGTTGGGGTGCTTGTGCAGGGCCAGGAGCTGGACTTTCATCCTTGTGGGTCCCCTCCAGCTCAGGATATTCCATGTTTTACCTCCTTCTGTGATCCCTGAGGACGCCAAGCTGCTGGCAAGGGGTTGTGGCAGAGATCCTGGTGTGCAGCACAGCTTTGGGCTCTCCCACTGATCCCAAAAGACAGCACCCAGCACATCTGGGAGCCTGGGATCAGCACAGCTGCAAAGGGATGGTTCAGCTCCCCTGGGAGCAGAGGGGGCTGGCCCCTGGTGGATGCGGAGCTTTCACACATCCATCGAGGACAGAGTGACAGTGACAGCAGCCCAATCACACTGGCACGGGACTGGGGAAAGGGGGAGAGCTAAACACTTGCCCCTGGCCTCCTTGAGTGCCTTGGTTCCCCTCCAAGGCAAAGTTTGCACTCTTGGCAAAGCAAACTGAGCAGTGAGCTGTGCAAGGGGCTGAGCAAGAGGTGTGGAAACCCCCACAAGGCACTTCTGGCACTTCCCAGGACTCTCAGCCCAAAGGGGAAAGCCCTCCATGTCGGGAAACCTGCCCAAGGCTGCTGCTAAAAAGTGTTTTTGGGGTGGGACTTGTTTGCTGCTGGCAGCAGAGCCCTCAGGAGTGTTTGCTCAGGGGCAGCTTCCATCGAGCAGCTTTTGACACCCACGGCAGAGCTGGGTGCACCCGGCTGGATTTTCTTCCTGCACGTTTCCACCTGCTACGCTATGAAAACTATGAGAAAAATGCCATGTGTTTTCTTATGGGATTCTTCCTTCTGAGGAGACGTGGGAACCGTTCCCACAAGTGCCTCAGCCTCGAGAGGAGTGTGCAGAGGGAGGACACAAATGCAGGATGGAGCAGCGAGCCCTGGGAACCCAGGGAAAAGCATCCCGGGGAGGCAGGGCTGGAAATTCCCTTGGCACTCATTTTTTCTCTTGATGCTCCATCTGAGCTGATTGCATCAAAACCCAACTCTGGTAAAATACCATCAGCTGCCCCTGTTATTAAATAATTCACGTGGATTATTTATTCGGGCTCTATGAGATATCTGATGGCCGTGTAGGAACACGACGAGGAATGACAATAAAATTCCCTGTAAGCCTTTTATGGAACATCACCCAGCCCCAGAGAGTCACAGCACACACTCAGCAACGCCAGACAGTGGAGATGTAACAGATTTGTGGGTTATAATCACTTATATCCCACTTCTGTCTCCAGTCAGACCTCTGCCAACATCTCCTTCACCTCCTGCAGGTGCACAGCAGAACCACAGCAAAACATCTTTGAGCTCAAGGACATGGAAAAACACATTCCCTGACAGGTTATGTATAGAAAATGCTGTGATAGATCAAAATTTATATGATAACAGCAGAAAAAAATTCCTGGGATAGTTTATCCCTGTGGTAGACTAAAGGAGCCAGCAGCAAACAGGACAGAGGAAGGAGCTCCAGTTCTAAGGATCATCTTTGACCTGTTTTCCTGCAGATACAAGGAGGATCAGCTGCTGGAAAAAGCCAAGAAACATCCTGGGAGGATGTTCCCCACCTCAAAGCACACACAGAAATCTGGGGCTGTGCTGAAAGGTCAAGGAAAGGACCGGGGTTTTAAAAATGCTGTGTAATTTTCATGTGATTCATCTGGTTTTTGGAGGTCACCATCCCCGGGTTCTGTAAGCACAGCACATGGAGAGTCTGTGGGAGGCTTAATGGGATCTCACAGGGCTCTGGATAAATCCATGAGGAACAGGAATAGTGTGGATGCCCAAGGAACACATTTAAATCCCTCTCTCACAGATGAAGGCTACAGATGGAAACACTGAATATCAGCCAGCTGAAAATGGATAGATATTTACCTATCTATGAGAGAAATATATCTAAATATACACTTACAGATCCATGGAACCCATGGCCACAATAAAGCTGATTGTAAGATTTTATCCACTTCCAAAGAAGCACAGAATACCCCGAGCTGGAAGGGCCCCACAAGGATGACGCAGTCCAAAGAAGAAAGAACAGCTGGATGTTTATGGCAGGAGCTTAGACATCCCACTCAGAGTTTTTTTCCACACTTCAGGGAGCGCATCAAGCTCCATCCATCCATTCAAAAGCAGGAAGAATTTGGGGATGTTTGGCCATTATTTCCACCTTCTCCTTGAGGCTGTCAGGAGCTGGCTGTGGGAAGGCAGACCCACAACCTTCTGATGGCCCATCCCAGGTGCATTTCTGGGATGCTTTCAGAAGCCCATCCCTGGCTCTGATGGCCACATTCCCCAGCCCCTCAGCCCACCAGATGGTGCTCTCAGTATTAGTTAATACCGACTTAATTTGGGCCTTTTCCTGCTACTGAGAGACTCCAGCACAGGGTTGGGTGTGGGGAAAAACATCACCAAGCCCTAGTAAAGTCCTAATTGTGGTACAGGGGTTCAGTCAAAGCAGTGGGAGAGGTGGGAGAAGCCAAGGCAGTGGGGAACATGAACTCAACGCTCAGGACATCATTCCACGCGCCTTTGGAAAACCTCTGATGATTTGTGTCCTGAAGGCCTCCTCCACAGGGCCACTTCCTGGAGTTTTTCATTCACAGCCACGAGAGCTGGCTGGGACATTGGTGGACTCTGGTGTTTCTGCTTGCTAGAGGCACAAAACGTGCCCAGTTTTACAGGGAAATGTTGGGATGTCAGGGAGGGGTCACGCAGGGATCTCCATCACCCAACAAACCCGGCGTGCACTGACATCCGCCAGCTGGGAGCTCTGATGAACTCCAAAGTCCCTCTCAGCCTTTATTTCTCCCCAGTTTTCTCTGAGAGGAGTTCCCTGCTGTTCCCATGCCCTTTGCAGACTGTGATACCCATAATTATATCAGGCCTGCAGAACTGGGCTAATTGTGGCGTTGATCCTGAGGTTGTTTCTTCGGCCCAGCAGGACGGCCTGTTCTCCTTTCATGTCCCCAGCTTAACAAGGCTCTCTTTAATTTCTCCTTAATAAAACCTGGGGCAAAGGGGAACATTTAATGCTCAGCTAAATAAAAAACAGAGAGTGCACCACACTGGCTGACTTCCTAAAATCCAAGCGCCTGCTCTGCAGCCATCCGCAGGACGTCAGCAGCCAAATAAAACCTCCAGCACGGGAGCCTGAAGGCTGAGCGAACCAGCAGCTCGCTCTGAGGCTTTTGTGCTGGTTTTTTTTTCTCCCCAATAATGTGTTTTTATCGCTGGGGAGCCGGAAAAGGGGGAGCATGAAAGGTTCCCTCCGTGGGTACACGGGAGCGCTGCAGCCGCCCCTGCACATAATGAGTTTTGCTGCCTCTGAGCAGAGCACTGTCAACAACAGCCCATAAAGTGGGTTTACCACTCCAATTGCCCAGTCTCTGAAGCTCACTAAAAGCCTGTTCAAATGAGCATGGGCAGAGCTGCCTGGCTGGAAATCACCTTTTTCTTCGGGGTTGAAATGGGAGAAAATCGGCAAACAAAGCAACTTCCTTTCAGCCAGAACAGTTTTGCCAAAATCACTTAAATTTGTGTGATGATGCCATGTCTGCTCCACCCAGAGCTGTCCCACCAGCTCATTGTGTGATTATACAATTCCTTATAAAGCATCTCCACACTGGGCAGAGTTAATCCAGCTCTGGGATGTGTTTTGCAAGCGTCATGCCTGGAAAACCCTCTGGGGCTCAGGAAAAAAGTGCCACCACTGTTTCCCAAGAGCTGAACAAATGGAATGATCCCCTGGGAGAGGGGCTGATGGATCAAGAGCCCCCACTCTCCTTGCTCCCCACTGCCAAGAAGAGCCATGGGTTGATGATGTCTAGTGGGATAAAATCCATCTTTCCTTGTCTTTTAGCATATGTGCAGGAGCATTCCCAACAGCCTTGACAGGAGAAACCCTGTGATTATATCACTTTTCCAACCTAAAAGGGCCCAGGAAGGTGGGCAATGCTCTGGGAAAGAGAAAAAAGCCCCTGGAACATTCACTGCTCTGGTTCCAGAGCCCTGTTTTGCTGCCCATCCATGGAATATGGAGAACATCAATTTCCAGCCTACCTTCTCTCATCCCACCTGAGCTGCCATCACTCTCCCTGGCACAAGCACCTCCATCAAACCTCCACCAAGAGCAAAATGTCATTTTTCTGCTTAGCCTGGACCAAAATCTCTCCTCTTTCATCCCAGAATGGTTTGGGTTGGAGGGACCTTAAACTCAGCCCATTCCACACCCTGCCATGGCAGGGACACCTCCCACTGTCCCAGGATACTCCAAGCCTCATCCAACCTGGCCTTGGGCACTGCCAGGGATCCAGGGGCAGCCACAGCTGCTCTGGGCACCCTGTGTCAGGGCCTCAACCCCTCTCAGAGAAGAATTTCTTCCACATGTCCCATCTAAACCTACCCTGAGAAGTGCCATTTCTCCTTCTGGAGAAGCCAGCTCCATCTCCCACACACACTTTTCCATTTACAGCCAAGAAAAAAAAAAAAAAAAAGGCGAAAAAAGCAGAATTTCCATTGTTCACTTAGCCCTTTGATTTCTCTCCATTTTCCTTGCCTTTGTCTGTGTGGGAATGTGCATTTGTAATATATTTTAATGTTTTCTGCAGTGCCTTTCCGAAGCCTTATGGACCACCACGGGCTGAGAACCCGGGATGGGAGATGGGAGAGACAGCCCCTCGCAAACCCAGCATCATCCCTTTGAAGTCCTCGCGGCTTCCACAGCAGCCAGAAGTAATTAGGGGAGCCAAAGGGATTGCAAGAGCCGTGCTGGCTCCCTGTCAGCCCTTCCTGCTGGCTTGGAATGAGGCAGGGCTGAGCCAGTGCCGAGCACTCTTGGAATTACGGCACCAAAGGTCGCGAGGCTCGCAGGCAGCTCTGCCTCAACCTCACACCACATCAGCACCAAGGCCACACTGCTGTCCCATCAAGCTGGGTGGCTTCAAGCTCTGATTTCCTCCTCAGACCAGCAATATTCTTGGAACAATCTGTTTTACAGGAAGTTGTCCCTGCCCATGGAATGAGATGGTCTCTAAGGTCCCTTCCAACCCAAACCTCTCTGTTGTGGATTCTCTGAAGACCAACCAGCAAGAATCACCACCAGATTTTGTGCAGCTCCAAGATTTCTGGGGAAAATCAGTGCTGGAACATCAAAATGCTTCTTCTCACCTCACTAAACCTCTCGATCTGTTGAGTGCTCCTCTGCCATGGGGTGCTGAGCCTGCTCTTCCCTCTGGATCCATGCAGTGTCTCCTCCATCTGATTTGGGAGTTCTGGCTGCCTTTTCCTCCCTTCTCTGTGAAGCAAAGAGGGAAAAGTTAATGGCCTATTGCTCAAGGAGTCTATGCCTTCCCCATTAATGGGTGCATCCCACAGTCAGAGGTGTCCCCTTCCCAAAGACAGCACACCTGGAAAATCCCTTTTCCTGATGAACTGAGGCCCGTAGGGTGGCTGGAGGACATTACTTTGAGGTTGGACTAGATGACTTTAAAGTTCCTTCAAACCCAAACCATCACTCTGAGTCTATTTTGGAAGAAAAGATGGAAGGAATTTTAAATTTTCAGCCTGGAAAGGGTTTTTCCCTTCTAGGCATGGCTTTGACAAAACGTGTTCCTCTACCCCTGTTTTAATTCTCCTCTCTTGCTTTTTTCCTTTCTCCTCCTTCCTCCCTCTTGATCTCTTAACAAAATCACTCTTTTCCATGGGCTATGGACATCTCCAAAGTCCAAAGGAACCTCAGGAGGTCTCTCTCTGCTCAAAGCTCAGGGCTGGAGCCCAAATTTTGGATGTCCATATGAGCTCTGTGTTATAATGATGGGCACAGAGGTGAGAGCAGGCTGTGCTTGGGGCAAACCACAGAAAATTCCCACAGCAGTTTTTCAACAGGAAATTCCCATTCATCCAAATTCATTTGACTTTGTGGGAGAATTGTGATTTTGAAGGAGCTGGACAGCAAAATCTTTAAGTTCAGACCCAAAAGCTTTGTTTCTTCTTTTTCCTATTGGTTATTCCACCCTTTCCTTCCATTCTGGATGCCTGTGATTTGTATCACTTTTACCTGGTGGTTATACTAAATTTTCCACTTCAATCAGGTGACTCCTGCATTTCTGACTCCATTTCACAAAAACTTCCACTCAGTGAAAAAACTTGGACCTTTCTCCCTCATCTGGAACAAAAGCAAAGAAAAGTCCACGAGGACACTTCATTCCATGAGACAGGAATTTCACTTTTTGGACAGCTTGGGTTGCTGTCAAGAAGAAGGGGAGGCTGGCTGAGACAGCTCAGGGAAGCTTTGGAAGCTCATCCAAAGGCTCCAAGCTGGCAGTGCATCCCCAAATCCTTGCATCATCTGCCAACATCATGAGGATGGGATCTTTCAGGGTCCCCTCAAAGAACTGAATATGCAGTTCCCAAAATGCCTGAGGTCTCTAATTCTCCTAGGCTCCTTTTGAAGAATCCCAGCCTTTTTTTTTCCCCTTGTTTTTCATTCTGGTTCAGATAACCAGAGTGGGCCCCTTGCTCATTGTTCTCTGTGTCACCTCCCACCAAGAAAAGCGAAGGAGAGGGGAGGGAAAAAGCCACATGAAGATATTAAAACAAGCAACTGGAATGTCTGCAGACTGGTGGGAGAGTTTATTCCTAATTCACATATCCCTATTTACTGTTGGGAGCAGCTCTTTAGCTATTTATGGCATTCTGAGTGAGCAATCACTCCTGGTTCCTGCTCAGCCTCGGCTGGAGGGCTGGCCCATGTGGCTCCTGCTGTACTTCAGTGGGGTGGGGGAAAAAAAAAAAAAACCTAAAAGAGAGTGTACAGAAGTGAGCAGAACTTTTGGGATGGGCACATCTGGTCCCCACGTGGAAGCCCAGCCTGGGGGAAAGGCTGCTGGCAGGGAAAAGCTGCGTGCTGTGGTTCTAGGAAAGCTTCTTTCACTGATATATTTAATGATATATAGACACATCCATTATGTACGTGTGTGTAAATATACACAGAGATCCATCTTGGGCAAGTAAGAGCTCCCAGTGTTTTCTTTTCTGAAGCTTGCAGACCCCTGGGCAGCACTGATTTATTGCAGAGCAGGGATGCTCTTCCCTGTGTGCTGCTGTGGAGCAGAGAGGAACTCCAAAACCCCCTGAGTTTGTCTCCTAAAAGCAGAATCAGAACAGCCTGAGTTGGAAAGGACCTCAAAACTCATCCCATCCCACCCCTGCCATGGGCAGGGACACCTTCCACTATCCCAGGGTGCTCCAAGCTCCATCCAGCCTGGCCTTGGACACTTCCAGGGATCCAGGGGCAGCCACCGCTTCCCCACAGCCTCCCCACCCTCCCAGGGAGGAATTTCTTCCCACTATCCCACCTAAACCTTCTCTGTGCCAGTGGGAAGCCATTGCCCCTTCTCCTGTCACTCCATCCCTTGTAAATGATATCTCTCCTTGTTTCTTGTGGTTTTCCCTCCTTGGAAAACCCCAGAGCCTTCTCTTCGCCAGGCTGGGAAAAATGACAGACGCGAGGCGATAGTGAAAAGAATATTTATGTGGAGTTTCTTTTCCTTATGTCAATTTTCTAACCTTTCACACAGAGCACACATCCTGGTGAGGGGCAAGACCAGCCCTTTACCATCCAGGCTGTTCCCTGATGCCCCAAAACCAGAGCTGGCTGTGTCCTCTGGCCAGCGAAGTCTGTCTTGCCCTGCTCCCACGGAAAGGAGATGCTTGGAGGTGCCTCCCCTTAATTTCAAACTCACCTTTGTGCACCTCCTTCCTTAACTCCAGACCTCCCACTGACTCATTTTCCAGGGACAGAGCAAACGAAGCTTTTGGGACGTTACAGCTGATCAAACTGTGTCTGCAGACACTCACACAGGAAAGAGGCTGAGCTGGGAGCAGAGCAAGGGCTGGCAGCTGGAAAATAGTGGGGAAAAAAATTAAAAATTGTGGAATTGGTGGAAAATATTACAAAATAACACCCAGTTCCTTCCACAGCCTGTGCCCAGCCTTGGCCCTCTTGTTTCAATGAAGACACGGAGGGGCTGGAGTGTGTCCAGGGAATGGATCTGGGAAGGCTCTGGAGCCCCAGGAGGGGCTGAGGGAGCTGGGAAGGGGCTCAGCCTGGAGAAAAGGAGGCTCAGGGGGACCTTGTGGCTCTGCACAACTCCTGACAGGAGGGGACAGCCGGGGGGGGGTCAGGCTGTGCTCCAGGGAACAGGGACAGGATTAAGGGTAATGGCCTCAAACTGTGCCAGGGGAGGCTTAGATTGGATATTGGGAAAAATTTCTTCATGGAAAAGGTTGTCAGGCTTTATCAGGGGCTGCCCAGGCAGTGGTGGAGTCCCCATTCCCAGAGGGAATTAAAAGCCATATGGGTGAGGAGAGGCTGTGGCAGTGCTGGGGGAATTCTTGGACTTGATGGTCCTAGAGGGCTTTTCCCACTCTATGGCCTACATAGATTTAAATTATTTAAATAGGTTTTTAGTGATTTAAACCATTTTTCCCTCTGCTTTTTCAAAGTCCCTGAAAATGATCCCTCAATAAGGCTGTGATAAATGCCAAGGAGTCTCAAGTATGTGCATTAGAAGCTGCCATTTTTAGAAACAAGCAGGAAAAAAAATCCCAACAGAAGCTCAAATCCTCTATTTTCCTCCAGCAAGCGCCAGAATAGTTTTCAACATTCCCTTAAAGTTTTACAAGTCAAATAATTCTCATCTAAAATACCATATTTCATCAGCACCTACTGATACTGAACATGCTGTTTAAATAGTGAACAACACAGAATCATTAGTGCTGGAAAAGACCTCTAAGGTCATCAATTCCATGCATGATTTCCTGCTGGCTTTTTGCAGGGGCAAGAAAATGGTTCCATAAGGGCATTAAAGGGAACATTTCCCGAGTATTTGGGGGGGTTTTATACTGCAAAACACCCAGTAAATGACAAAGACAACCTGTTGTTAACAAGTTCCATAAGAATTACATTTTCTTTTCCTTAGATCAGGCCATAACTCTTGAAACAGAGAGAAATTTATTTGGCTGAAAATGAAAATAGGGACCATGGTTTGAGCGAAAGGTTCTTAGGCTGAGCTTTCATGGAATCCTTTGGACTGGGAGGAATCCCAAAGCTCATCTTATCCCACCCCCCGCCATGGGCAGGGACACCTCCCACTATCCCAGGTTGCTCCAAGCCCCATCCTGCCTGGCCTTGGACACTTCCAGGGATCCAGGGCTTTGTTCATAAGCAAATTTCTTTGTATTTTCAAAGAACAAAGAAATTTTCCCACTTTTTTTTCCTAGCGGGAAATTTGACCCAGCCAAAAGCAGAAGCAGTTGGATCATGCAGAAAGAACATAAAACTTGAAAAAAATATCAGGTTTCCAACCCCCTGCTCGATGCTACACACAAATCTGGGAATCAGCAGTTTGCAAGACAGAGAAACTCCTGGGGATCATCCAAAATAAAATCCATTTTCCTATTAAAAATGGGCTGAAAATAGAGCCGCAAATCCACCCCTTTTGAGAACTGGGCTGCAGTTGGGGTGAGACTCCCCAAATCCGGATCTGTGGCCGACCATTTTGATGTGGGAACCCAGACCAGACCCGTTTCATAACGCTGCTTCAGATGTGGCTGGAAAACTGCCGCAAGTGACAGATTCTCCAATGTTTTCCTGGTTCCAAAATGGCTGCAAGTCCTGGTTGGAGCCGAGGATCACGAGTCCCACTGGCAGAATCTGTCAGCATTGAGTCTAGGAGCATTTTTCAACCCAGTCACAAGGCTTTCTGAAACCCCATTCCCAACAAAACTACACCATGGCAGTCTTCCATCACTTTCTTGGGGACTGCTTGAAGCATAAAGCTTTGCATCTTTTTGGAAAATCTGGTTTTGGGGGAGTTTCCTGCGTTTCCTGCTTGGCTCCCCTTCCAGTAACTGCTGTTAATGTCCCAGGCTGGTTTGAAAGATGCAAAATATTCCCATTTGCAAATGGAGCACGTTTTAATTACTCCCAGCATTTGGCCTGGAAGGGAAGAGCCGAACTGAAAGAGATTTAGATAAAACATTGGGAAGATATTTCTTACTTTGAGGGTGGGCAGGCCCTGGCACAGGGTGCCCAGAGCAGCTGTGGCTGCCCCTGGATCCCTGGAAGTGCCCAAGGCCAGGGTGGATGGGGCTTGGAGCAGCCTGGGACAGGGGAAGTTATCCCTGCCCATGGCAGGGCTGAACTTTGAGGTCCCTTCCAACCCAAACCATTCCAGGATTCATATAAATCAGACAAGAAAAGGAATTGCTTGAGGTACCCAAACACACGAGCCAGGGTATGATGGCAAAAAATAAACCTAAAGCACTGTTTGGATTATAGGAATGTGCTGCATAACTCAGGGAACTTTACTTGGGAGCTTTTCCTCCACTTTGGGTCGTTCCTCTCTTGCCTCCATCCCCAGCCTCTCTCTCTCTGCAAGCAGGGCCTTTGCCAAAGAATACTTCCAGTCATATCTGAAGGATAAGGCCTGCAAAGCAATGGGGCATTCAAATAAAGACTGGAAATAATTTCCTTACAGGAAGGAGCTATCCCAGTTTGTCTTCCTTTCCCTTTGATTGTACAGCTCAGATCAGGGAGAGTCAGGAAATTACATCGTCTTAGGAAAAATAGTAATAATACCAAAAAATTAAAAAGCAAAGAGAAGAATATCAAGGAAAAGGAAATTTTTTCATTTCCTGCCAAAACCAATCCCACAACTTCAAGTTTCAAAGGCCTGGTTACAATTTCTTTTTTTTTTTTTTTTTTTTTTTTTTTGTAATGTTTTACAATGACAAATTCCACTTTGCACATGCACCTTGTTTTTAAACAAAACTTGGACCACTATATGAAGGAGGAATATTTTCATCCAGTTTAGTATTTTAATATTAAAAGTGGGTGGATAGACAGTGTCAAACCAAAAACCAACACCTGACCCACAACAAATCCCAAGCGCTGCTGAGAGGAGTAACTTGGCTCTGTGTATAAAATAATCATTTTTGGTTTTGGAATGGTTTGGGTTGGAACCTTAAAGCCCACCCAGTGCCACTCCCTGCCATGAACAGGGACACCTCCCTCTATCCCAGGGTGCTCCAAGCCCCATCCTCTGAGCCAAAGCAACCTTTTCTAGGCAATAAAACAGGAAAAAGATGAAATGCCACGAAGCACATCGTGCCTGAACACAGCATCTGTGATTCTGCAGTCATTTTTTGGTCAGCCAGCACGGACAATCCTGCTGTCTTACCTCTGCTCCTGACAACACTTGGTGGGGAGGAGGGAGGGAGGGAGGGAGCCAAGTTTTCTGCTGGATGGGGCTGAATTATTTACTCTGTGTGTTAGGTTAGCCACACATTGGAATAACAGGCCCAGGTGGGTAAAACACTTTCAGCAACATGATTCATGTCTGGCTTTTGTAAGGAGATATTCTCTGACAGGCTGTACCATGCTCAGCTTAACTCCACCTGGACGGTCTTGGCACAGCTGATTTCCCACAGCTCTCACGGGAATTGGATTCTTCTGTGGCAAAAAGCAAGTCAGGGTGTGCTGCACCCATCTGTATTTCAGAAAACACACACAGAGACCAGACACAGAGCAGCCCCCGACTTTCTGACCAGCTTTCCTTAACCTTTCTCAGCTGTCCTGCACTTCAAAAATAGCCCCACAAACCTTTCCCTGCTGCCTTGCACTTTCCGAGGAGAGGAATGGGGTCTGAGCGCCCCAGCCCCGTGGAAGAGGGATGCCCCATCTCACAGCTCCTCTAAAACCCGTGGGCAATCCCTCTGGCCATGGTTCTTGGGTGTTTCCCTGGAAAAGAAACTCTCCCAGCTGTGGGATTTATCATCCAGGTAAGGGCTGGGCTTTGCTGGGTGGCCTGGGCTGAGACAGGCTGGGAGTGTTCACCTAGAGAAGAGAAAGCTCCAGAGACCTCAGCTCCCCTTCCAGGGCCTGAAGGGGATCCAAGAGAGCTGGAGAGGGGATTTTCACAAGCACTTTTTTAACTTTTGTCCTTAGGTGCTGTGACAGAGAGCGATGGCACGGCACAGCAGCCTGCTGTCCCCAGCCAGCTCCCAGTTTCTGTGCTACTCTCCCAGCCCTGCTGCTGCAACCCACTGCCCAGACAAGCTCCCGATCACTCGTTTTACACATCCCTCCCCTGGGAGAGCTCCTCAGATAGGAATCTTGGAGCAACACCCGCCAAAGCCTCTGTGAGCTTTGGCCCGTGGGCTGGACAAAATCCGTCCCTTATCCCCCATCTGAGGAGCATCCTCGGACTGAGGAGGAAGCAAAGCACCAGTTGTTTTCTTTTGCCGTTACTGGGGATTAAAACAAAGCCAGGAGCACGGCAGAGGGTCGCCAGTGTCAGCAGGGAAACGGGGAAGGGTGGAAGCAGCATCATTAGCAGAACAAAGTACCACACGCCGGCTGCCACATCCAAAGCCGGTGATCCAGCCTGGAAAGCCTCCCTCGCTCCCTCCATCATATCCAAGAGGAGTCTGCAGAAGTTTCAGCTCCATCCCAGAGCTGCAGGACCCTCAGCAGACCAGCATCCAGCACAACCACATCACAACGTCCCAGCAGAGCAAATCCCTTTCATCAGGTGTCCCAAATATTTTTGCCGGGGTAAATCCGTGTGACTTTAAGTGACAGTGGAATCACAGGGTCACACTGAGCTGGTGACACAGCTTGTCCCAACCTCATTTGTCTCTCTGGAACATCAGCCTCACACAGCAAATTGTGCTACAGCTCCTAGAGTGCAAACCACGGCTCCTCATCCACGTCCTTTTCCCAATGGGTTATTCACCACATCCCAGCACTGCCAGGCAGGAAAAACTCCTCAACCATCTTTTAAAGGTTCAGCCTTTAATCCTAAAAACCTCAGCTGAATTTCCCCATCCACTGAGAATTATTTCAGCTGCCTCTTGGGGCAGGCAGAAGATTGTTCTGCAATGCCTTGTGGACCATGGAGAAATGTTGCTCCCAAAACCTGGACACCATCTGTCCTAACACCATCACTCAGGGACAGCTGGAGCACTGATGTACTTGACAATCCCTCTTTTTTTTTTTTTTTCCTATTTTAAACATTTGATTTAATGTCACGTATTAGAATAAGTATTATTTAATATTCCAGCCCTCCTTTCAGGTATCCTATAAAACATAGGAGCTGGCAGACAGCAGTGGTTTCCTGACCTTCTCTGCGTCACTCACTCTTTCAAAAATCCACTGTGGCATCCCTTACTCTTCCCCTCAGTAAATTAAACATTCCTAATCTGTTTAACCCCCTGTGGAAGACTTTCCAAGCTCCTCATCCTTCCTGCCTGTCTTTGCTGGCCCTGCTCCAGTCATGTTTCCACCAGGTTTTGGGGGCAGGAATGTCCCCCAAGGTGACAGTGCTCCTGGCAAATCGTAGGATGTCACTCAGGTGCCCTCAAGGCTGCTTTCCAATCCTTAAAGCAGTCAAACACCTCCTGGGATGGGAGATGGAGCATCTGGGAATAACCATTGCCAGGGGTGAAGGTGGGAATCATTTCAGGAAAGTGGAAAGCTGGAAATGGCTGCCATGGGAGGAAGAGGTGAAAGAGTCAAACCTGCCTGTGGGAGGGTCCTTTTGGGGTTTAAAGGGTGATGGGGGAATGCCATCTCCCCTATATCCTCTGCCAGAGGTAGCAAATATCCCAGTTTCTCCCATTTTGGGTTTCTTTAGGATGGAGTTTATTGCAGCCCTACAGCTGAAATTGAAAATATTACCTCTGGAAGGGCAACAACAAAGCACCAATGCACTTGGCAGCACCCATGAGGTCCTGGCATTCCTGGTACATGGGAACATTCAGGGACTTCAGTTCCAGGAAAAGGATGGGTTTGGCAACCCTTCAGGATTGCCAAATCAAGAGTAATTGGATTAGACTTGATCAAAAGTATTTTGCCATGCATCATCCCTACAGCTAGGGAGAATATTTTCCACTTCCACACTACTTTTATCAGGTTTCCCACTCAGAAAACAAACCATTTTTTAAGGAAGTGTCCTGGTTTCATTTCAATGAAATGAAACCAAAAGCAAAACCATTTTCCCCTTTCTCTGGTGGGGAGCTGGAAAATTATATGAGAGTTGGGAGGGAAAAGTATGATTAAGGATAATAATTACTCCTCATGAAAAACTGGGGGAAAATAGCACAACTTAATCCAAAAGAGCTCAATTTCCATGCCTCTCCTGGGGTCACCTCATCCTCTGAGCCTCCTGCCCTGCAGGGATCCAGATATTTGGGCAGCTCCACGATTTAGACCCGAAGGGCGGAGGTTGCAGACGGAGGGAAGAGGGAATTGGATCCCTCCAAAGAGAACTCCTGCCTCGTGGAAACTTGCATGCTGAGAGCCTCTCGCAGCTCACTGCTGCACAGCAGGCGAGTCTGGTGGTCTCCATCCGAGGGTGGGCAGATATCCAACTTGGAGACCCTCCATTCCCGAGCGACGGCAGCTGCTGAGCATGCTCGGGGCAGGGAGAACACCCAGGGATGGAACACCTGGAGATGGGACTGGAGGAAGGGCAAGAGGTGGCCAGGGCTGTTTTGGAGCTGCACAGTAGCCCACAGCGCGAGGAAGACGGTCCCTGGATGAGATCCAGACGTTCCTGTAACAAACTGCTGGTTTTCTCTAAAGCTTCCCAAGAGAAGACCACACAAAAGAAATTAAGGATGGAGTCCAAGCCCAAGCAGGATCTAATCAGTCCAACTTAAATTCTAATACAGCATCCAACTGGCCTTCATCCCAAGATGGGACGTGCAACTAAATCCAGTGAAACACCAGGACATCCGTGGGGTGGGGTGGGGTGGGGTGGGCTGTCCCTCCTCAGACAAGGTGACACCCCCAAGGTGACACCACCAGCAGATGGAATTCGATGGAATTTTGCTGCCCAAGCCTCTGGGGCTGCTGGAAAGCCAGAGGGATTTTCCTACCTGTCACCAGTCCCTTTCTTGGAGCTTTCCATAACTCTCCATGCATATGGAGGGGTTTTTTCCCCTTCTTTTTCAATTACAGGTCCCATTAACCTCCTGAACCTCCTGATTTGCTGAAGATTTCCCAGCTGAAGAGGGAAATAAAGCAACGATCTATTGCTGCTTCCAGCTGCCACAGGATGATGCGAAACTTCACCAGTTGTTTGTGAAATGCTTTCACTAGCAGGGAAAAAAAAGACTGGGAAAAGAGCAATCCCTTGCTGAAGATAATTTCCACCCCATCACCCTCTTGTTTTGCTTCTAAATAAATGCCTGGGGAAGTGGAAGCCTTCAAAGTGTGTCCAGCTCTAAGCTCTCTGCTGGAGTTGGCTCCCAAACTCCTTCCGGGAATGCCAGTGCTGCTGGTCATTCCCGCTGGCCGTCGGACCACAGGGACACTCTGCTGACCACACACAACCCAACTGCAGGAAGAAAGAGCCACCCCTGGGGGCCAGGAGATCTCCCTGTGCTGGGATCTCAGCAATTTGTGGTAGTTTCAGTCAGAGGCCTGAAGGGATCCCCTCAGGCTCCAGGTCTAGAAATCCTCTCAAATCAGCTGTGCCCATGATAAATGAATTTAGTCAGTGCTCCTCAGGTGGCTTTTTTTAGAGTTCATCCGCCCCGTTCCTGGCGAGACCCTTCCAGTGAGATTTGCTGACCTGCTGCAATCCTGCCAGGAATGAGGGCTCTCCTGCTGCCCTCCTAAAAGGGATGGGCAGCAGAACTGAGCAAGGCAGCCCCTTCCAGTCCACCTCTGCTGAACCAGGTGAGGAGGGGCTCCACCAGATCCCATGAGGAATTTGGCCGGTTCCTCCCTGACCATAAAAACCTCTCCTCTCCCCAACCCAGCCCACGTGAGTCGTGTGTGACATCTCAGAGACCACCCAGCTCGAGCTGCAGAGCATTCAGCGACTGATAAAAACAACAATTGCATTAAGTGAGCCCGTGCTCCTTGCCAGGAAGATCAGCAGTGGGAAAATTCCTCCTTTAGGGAGTTCTGCAGCCAAGGATGGGCCCTCAGGGTTCACGACCGACAAGATGCCCCACGCACACTTAGCAGCTATGGGGGAAACGTGGGAAGAATGATGAGTCTGGGGACTTCCAGTAAATCCTGCTTGTGTCCTCGTTCCTCAAAGGGAGAGCGATCCGGTCAGTGATCCCGGCGGAATGGCCGGCACCCAGGATCACTTCTCTAAGATGTACCCACTGGAGCACCTCCTCTGCCTCCAGCCCACTTGTTCTGAAAAACAAACCAACCTGAGGATGTTGGAGAAAGAGGAAGAGTCACCTCGTTTGTCTGTCAAACAGATTTCCACCAAGGATCCCCTAGGACGGGGCCAGACGTGCCAAGTGAAGAGCAGGATGGATAAGGAAGAGCCATGAGCCAAACTATGGATCATGGAGGAAAAAATTCCATGGAGGTGAAAGATCAAATATTTTTACTCTGCTGAAGTGCAAAGAAAGGAAAAAAGAAGCGTGAGGCTTGTCCCTGCACAACTGCCAAGGGTTCAAAATGCCCTGTGGGGCTTTAAATGCTGTGTCCACCTTCCAAACCTTCCCAACATTTGCCCTCAGGAACGTCTCTGGTTTCGTACCTGTTTTTTCTGGAAAGAGCACTTCGGTGCTGGACCAGAGAGAACGTAGTGCTCCATGCACAGAATTGGATTTTTCTGGCAGTATTTCACCCTTGGAGTCTAATCAGAGGTTACTCAAATAATTTTAAGGAGCGAAGAGAACATTAATGCTACACAAAAAAAAAAGATTTGTCACATCAGAATTCCAGCAAGGGTTTGCACAGCCACTGGCCCAAGATGCAGAAGTTGATTGATACATCAACTACTAAATTATTTTTTGTTGTTTTCTCCTGCTCATAGATATTAAAGTTCCCTTTCCTCATCTCCAGCCAGTTTCTAATCCCTGCTAAGAAGGTGCCTTGACACCTGGTAAAAGAACAGTAAAGTGATGGGACAGGAGAGCAGGCAACAGCAATAATAAATGATTAAAATAATGTCTCTGCACCTCAGACTCTTAGGAACCTGCCAAAAATTCTTCCAAGTGAGTTTAGAACCACATGGGATGACAATTGTGCACAGATAACCATGACAAAAAAGGCATCAGAACACTTTTGAAATTAATTAATATGTTCAGCCACCATCAAGCTTCTCCTAAGAGCCCCAGGACCCAGTGTTCCTGCTTTGGATCTTTTTTAATCACAAAGTTTATTTGTCCCTAGCTAGCGCCCCAAACTGCATTGTGCTTGGCCTCCTTTGGATCCCTCTCATGGGATTCAGGGATGGTGCCACCCAGCCAGATGTTTCCAGCACCTTTTGACAAGAAATACATATTTTTCTTTTATTGGACACCCTGGCCAGAGAACCCATGTGGAATGTAAACTCTGTGGGGAGAGATATATATTTTCTCTCTCTGTTTATAAACACAGAGAGTCCAGCTCTTCCTCCACCAGGGTTAGATGAGCCCAGAATTTATCAGCATTGGAGAACATACTTCTGATTTACACAGGAGGACGAGGGGAACTTGTTTGCAGGAGAAAACAAAAAATAAATTAGGCAATTCCTATTTGCATATGGGTTTGAATACACACGCACCACAATATTTAGATTCTCTGCAATAAACAAACTTGCCTCAACACCCACAAGAGCAAACCTGAAATCCAGAGGGGAAGTCAGGGAAAAACATTTTTGTGTTCCCCAGATGGAAGAGAGGATGCTCAGGCCTGGGAAATTCCCTTGGCAGCACCTTCCTTTGGCAGCTGCCCTGACAGCCCTGAGCCAGCCCTCAAATTTTCTCTTGGAGTAACCTGCTCTCATGGAAGGGGTTGGAAGAGCAGGGGTTGGAGTGAAATGGTCTTGAGGGTCTCTTCCAAACCAAACCATTCTGGGATCTGTAACTCCAAGTTCCCTTTCCTTGCTGCTTCTCCTGCCTCACTCCTGGGCCTTTTCTCCCCCACGAGCTGGTCCCAAGAGTCACCAAAGGCAGATTGGCTAGGCTGGGCCTACCTTCTCCCACCCAGCTGCTGTCCAAGCCTTCCACACCTGCCAAAATCTCCCTGTGACTCCAACAGCATCAGGCACGTGGCTTCTGGTCATGGGCTTAAAACCAAAGCACATTAATTTGGTAATTGGCCCTCACATAGATGAGGCAGTAAGGATGGTTTGCATCAAGCACCCTTACAAGACATTACAGAAGACACCAATGTTTTGACATCCAGAAGATTATGGTATTTGTAGGGCTGAGCTCTCATAATGATGAATTTTAGGGCTGAGCTCTCATAATGATGAATTTTCCAGCCCCAGTCCTGCTGTTTTTGTTGAAACAACACAAAGTCACTGGTAACAGATTATATACATTTGTATGTACACATCTATAAATGTACAAACACAGAGAGGAGGGGAGAGATAAATATCTGCAGGTCACAAGGGAGCAGTTTTAGGAAGCTTTAGGACTCGAGGGAGGGTTTTGTTTAGAGAAGGATTTCCCCCTTTGTCCCTCCAGGATGAGATCTCCAACATCTGTCCCCTGTCCCCTCCCAGTGAAGCCAAAGGGTGCTTGGGGCACAAAACCCTCCACAGAGGAGCCACCCTTGGGCAGGGAATTCAGCTCATTTGGGGTGGATTGGGGGGCTCTAACTGAGCCCATGCCCTGCCTGCTGTGGCTGCAGAGGTCTGCCAGGGCGCTGCTCCTCTGCCAGGCGGGTTTAGAGGGCTGGGGGTGACACCTGGCCAGAGATCAGGGTCATCAGTGGTGCTGCATCTCCCTGCCTCCCTCCTCGCTGCTTCACAACTGGGTCTGCACGTGGGCGGAGATGCCTCACTCCTTTAAGCCATTTTTTAATGCTCTAATGGAGGGAATCTGGGATCATGGAGCTTAATGGAGCTCAGCAAGTTCAGAAGAGCAGGGGAGGGCAGAAAAAGGATAAATACACACACAGTGAAGTCCCAGAAGGGGAGGAAGGACAAAGCAGACACTGCTGGGAGCAGGAGAAGACCAAAACGTGGCAATCCCAAGCAAGTGAGTGCCAGGAGATCATCCCCCCAGGAGCAGGCAGCAAAAACCCAAATGCTTTAACAGCAGAACCAGGCAGAAAAGGGCCCCAGGGGAGGACATGGAGGGGGTCTCTGTGGCCCAGGCTCAGCCTTTTCCCTGCAAACTGCACTGCCACCACATCCCTCACGTGCATCCACGTGGGTGATTCACCCTGGGACACCAACAGCCTGGAACATCTCAACATCTGGTGCCCTCAGGACAAGCAGGTGGCCCTCAGCCAGAGATTAGAAAAGGTGCCCCAGGAAGGGAAAGCTGTGACAGCTCCACTTGCAGCCCAAGCACGCCTTTGGGAGACCAGGATCTGCCAGCAGCAGGACAAGATTGATACCAACCATCTTCCCTTGCTCTGGAAGATTTCTTTGGGGAGGCAGTGCCAAGCCGCATGGAAGTACAACCTTCCTGCATGCCAAGCCTCCCTCCAGCACGAAATCCCTGCTGGGTTTGAGCAGCAATCCCAGCCATGAATCTCACAAGCTCCTGTCATAAACGTCTGGCAGCCTGGCTTACACCCTGGCTTCTGCAGAATGACAAATGCCTGCCGTTTTCCCAGGAATAAAGCACAAGGGCCCTCCTTCCTTCCATTCTCCCTTTGAGGGGAGTTTGGGTTCCTCTGGCTGCTCCAGACTGGCTGGAAGCAAAGATGGGACAAAGATGTGAAGATAAAAAACCCCAAACCACAACAGTATATCTATTTATGATACTCCTTTTTTGCAGCTGACTCTCGATCCCAGCACAGGTCCATTTTTCCCTGTAGCTGCAGACAACAAGGAATTCAGGGACGTTCAGGGACACCACAGCCCAGAAGATGAGCTGGACAATCGTGGCAGTGGCTGTCACAACCAGTGTGTCTGCAGGGCTGGTTGTCACCCAGCACCTTTGGACAGATCTGCACAAGGGAAAGGCCAGATAAATAAATCCCACAGGATCCAGGGATGCACCATGAGTCCTGGGCATCCAATCTATGCTCCAGGGACAGAGTGGGTGTGCAGCCTGAGGGTTATTCCATGGTTTTTGTGCTTTCCTGAGAGAGCCAGACCAACGTGAGGGACCAGGGGTGCAGTTCCCGGCCGTGATCCCAGCCTGGGGACAGAGCCAAGCACCCCAGAGAGGTGGCAGGAGCAAACGTGCTGTGAAAGCCACTGGAAAGCTTCTGCAGGAAGAAGTTTCCCCAACTTAAGAAGCATGAAATCAAAATCCTTCCCTGGACAATATCCCTTTTGTTTAAGGAGGAAAGTAGTCCTGAAAAAGCAAAGTTTTTCTGTTGGAAAACTTGAATAGCCGAGCCCTGGGAGCCTGCTGAACTCACTTTCCACAGCCACCAGGAGGAAGGTGAAGCTGAAATTCTCCATCCAGGAAAGGAAAACAAAACCTATTTGTTCCCTGCTGATTTTCCTGCTCTTTTTTTTTTTTTTTTTTTCCCTCGTCATCCACATGGGGAGCAGGGCCTTTTCCTGCTGGGCTCCACCTGCCTCCAGCTGAGCCACCCTTTCCCTGCCAACCTGGGAGCTGCACCATCCAGCCCTGTTCTTTTGGGGACACCTTTTCCCTGGAAAAGCCGCCCAACAGAGACCAGAAGCACAGCAAATCCACCTTTCCCAGTTTAGTGAACACAACCCTCCTCATTCCAACCCTCTGACCATGCAGGACAAAGGGGAGAAGAGCCAGAGCAGTGGGATGAACTCCCTGATCCCAAAGGAAAGCACAGCACCCTGGAGACATGCCTACATTCTGAGAACTGGATGCAAGGCTTAGGGATATTTTTCCACAGGGTAAAATGAACTGCACCACCCAAAAAGTGAGCTGTAATTAAATAAATAGATAGATAGAATCTCTTTCCAGATGAGCTGGAGGTGAAGCTAGAGGTGTTCCTAGAGGATGCTGGGGAAGAACCTGCATTTTTGTCAAGCTGAGCACCACACAAATCCCTCATCTGCACGTCACAAGCACCCCAAGGCTAAACCTGCTTCCAGAGCAGGTGGGCTCCTCACTCCTTCATCCCCAAAAACCAGGAGCACAGGAGTGGGTGCCATGGGAAGGGAGGGAGCAGAGCAAGGGACAGCAACAGGGGCCACCGTGGACCCAGAATGATTTTCCCCACCAAAGCTCCTATTTGGCAAAGGGACCAGGACTCAGGCCGGGCAATATTTGCAAATTTGGGAGAGCCTAAGGACTCACTCCCTTGGGAAGCCAGCAGGACTTTTATCACCAGCAGCAGCAAACTCCAGAGCTGGGCTCCTCATGCAGCCCCACGGAGCTGTTTTAACTCAGACACAGCAGGAAAAAGGAATGAAAGAAATAAAATCATTTGGTGTTATTGTTGGCTCCCTTTTTTGCCAGGTTAGTGAGTTAAATCAGGGGCTGACAAGTGCTGAAGCCAGCACTAGATAAACAGGGAGAGCAGGATTAGGGCAAGGATGATAAAAAAGGGAAATCTCCACCTTTTTTTTTTTTTTTTTTTTTTTAAAGACATTGCATTGTTAGATTGCTTCCAGCTGCCTTCCCCAGCCCAAACCCTGGGAGCCAGGATGGCAAGAAACAGCTACCAAAGCCACCAGCCAGGAAATGCAGGGATTAGGAAAGAAAAGGATCAGAGCCAAACACAACCTGTCCAAGGATCAAACTCTGGGCTGGGCAGCCTGAGAGCTTGATAAAACCAGCCAGAAGAGATAACCCATTCAAAAACTAAGAAGGGGCTGTCTGGAGCCACTGCCTTTGGCCTCAAAACCCAGATTCCAGCCCCAAACTCTCCTCTGTGGGAGGGAGAAAGCAGCTGGCCAAAAGCTGAGGGTGGAAGGCTCTTCACATTTGTCAGGTTGACCCTCGGAAACACAACCTGGGAAACCCAAAAATGCCTCTCTTGATACATCCCCAGACACCTCCTCTGATGACAGGGAGCTGCTCCCTGGTGGTGATGGAGATGGCCTTGCACAGGCTGCTGGACCACAAAGGGAACACAGAATCCAACAGTTATCCCTCTTCTGGGCTCTGGCATGCACATGTATGACGGATAAGAGTAAAATAAGTCTAAAACCAGGGGGCTGGAGACAGGAGGCCCTTCTGGAGTGCTTCTTCCCACAGGCAGGATTGCTCAGCTGCATTCAGAGCAGCAGCAGTGACATTTGGGGTGGTGGGAACAGGGGAGAGGCAAAATGAAAACGATAGAGAAATGGTGAAATACCTTCAAAAATAAAGCAGAAGAAAATACTTCTGGGAGCAGATGGAGGAGGTTGTGCCTCCTCCCTGACTCCTTCCAGCTTCACTGGCTGCACCCAGGGGGAAGGACAGACCCACAGCTGCCTTCACTTCACAAAACCCCTTTTCCCTTCTGCAGACCGAGCAAATCCAACATTCCCAGTCTCCAACTGTGTGCCTTTGACCCTTCCACCTGTACCCACCTCCACCAGGCTCCTCCTCAGCAGCAGGGCTTCAGGGCTGAGGAGCACCAAAGTTTTATTTGGTGGCAGAAGGAGCCCTCGCCAGGGGTTCTCGTCACAGCTCCCAAAGCACCTGCCCCCCACACCTGAGGTGCCCTTGTGCTGCTGCTGAGCCTCTCTTGGGCCACCTGAGGTAGACCTTGGACACCACCAGCACCCAAAGGGATCATTGTCACTGCTTTGCAATTGAGGAATGGGATTATTGTTGGGTGAAGAATGATTTATTGCTCAGACAAACATCCGTTTCAGAGGTTGTGAGATTGTAAAGGAGTCATTAGTTGGCTATAGTTTAAGGTAGTTATAACTTTCATTGCTACAAGGCAATACATTACTTCCTAACTCAATAGATAGTTGCTATCTATTAGGTTTATTTTGCTTTTCTAACCTATCACTTGTACTTAATTTTGTTTAATCTCACGGGTTTCTGTCACATGTACACACATATGCTTCTATTATAACTTTTAAACTCTTAGTTTATTTTATATAACTACACTCATATTATAAAATCTTCACTATCTTATCAATACAGTTTTTACTTACTTAAGGTACATTTTTAGTTACAGCTATAAAAACATAAGTTTATGGTTTTTTTGCTTGATGTTCATATATTGTATTTTTACATTAATTCAAGCTTTTTCTAAGGCTACAGATTAAACTCTTCAGTGTCTATAGAAGTTTCTGGTTTTCTGATTCCCACACAAAGGGATCTTTTCTTGGGGGTTTTAGGACTGCACAGGTTCTTCTTATCCCTAGAAGACCCCGAATTCTTAGCACAGACCCCCCAGATCATTTTTGCATCCCCCTTTGTCCTGGAGAGGAAGATGCTGCCAGTGTGGGCTGTCATCTGGACCAGGCTGGAGGCCAACAGCAGCCAGATTTCCTCACCCTGGGAATAACCTCCCTCTTGCATCCCTAGGGATGAAACTCCAGCAATTCACGTTTCATCCAGGAGAAAAGTGAAAAGCTAAACCTCTCCTCCCTTGGTAGAGAGATACAGAGCCCTGGAGTTCCTGTTTATAGAACTGCAATCAGTGCAAGCACAAATTATGTAGAATCAGTCAAGAGTGGGAAATTGCCATCAGAATTCCTCTCTTTTTTTTTAAGATTAAAAAAAAAAAAAAAAAAAAGCAATTTAAACCCACTGTGGCTGCTGAGCTTTCATAAGAGCTTTCCAAGCCTTCATTTCTGTGCTGTGTGTCACCACAGAAGACACACGAGATGCAGTGAATTCCCCCAAGTTAATTGGAATTATGCCACAGAACAGATGTGTGCTCTGGTGCACGGAGAGCCTTTTTCCCTCTTCCACTCCCAAACGACTCCTGCCTCATCCCATTAGCTCTTCTTATCCCCCTGCATCCCCTGACGTGACATAACCAGTCCTGACACCCTCATATATCATCAGGAGAGACAGCAGCAGCTCCACACCACTTGGGAAGAGCAGGAGTTGTGCTGCAGCTTTGGTGGGAAGCTGGGGCTGCTGCCTTAAATTTGGAAAAGGAGAGATTCCCCTTCCTGAGCCAATTAAGACTCTGCAATCAGGCAGATTACAGGAATGAAGGTGGAATTCATGGGTGAATCATATGGAATTTCACCCTCTGGGCTCAGCTCCCAGCTTGTGGCAAGAGACACAGATTGAAGGAGAAGCTTTGCAAGCAGGAAGGAATCCTCACAAACACCCAGCCCGGCCTCCTGGGTCGTGGTGGAAATTCCTCCACCAAGCCCAACAAGCCAGGGCTGAGGAGGAATCTGCCACTGCAGGATGGACACAAACTCAGGGCCGAGCTGAGAAAAAGGCACAGGGTCCTTTGGAGACCCCTCTTCCGATGGTTAAACCCTTCTTGTCTTTGGAGAGCAGCAGTCTGATCCCCTTTTCCTGACCTCAGTGCCTGGCTGGGCCTCCTCCTGCTCAGGTCACACAATCCCAGAATCCCAGAAAGGTCTGGATTGGGGGAGCCCTTGAAGCTCAGGGACACCTTCCACCACACCAGGCAGCTCCAAGCCCCATCCAGCCTGGCCTGGAACACTTCCAGGGATGGCTTGAGGACACCTCAGCATGGTTTTTCCTTCCCACTCCTGCCACGCTGAGCACAGACCATCAAGGTCATGGAAAAGACACCCTTGGGCACAACCTGGTGTGGATTTCCTCAGTTCTCCTCCTCTAGAACACGTAAATCCTCCATCTCAGCCCATCCCTCCCCATTTCTGTTGTTATCATGACTCAAACTCACCCCAAGTACACAAAAGTACATTTGCACACACCCCTCTTTGTGGGGCAGCACACCCAGGGTCACCTTTGATGTCCCCTTTAGGTAAGTTCCTCTGGGAAGAGCAGCTTGGGAAGTTGCTCAGTGCAAGGTGAATTTTCCAGATGCGAGTCACTCTCTGCATCACATAGCAGAAAAGTACATTTGCACACACCCCTCTACAAACAAAAAAAAAAAAAAAAAAAAAAAAACAAAAAAAAAACCAGCCCAATTTTACAGCATTTCTGGAAAAGGAATGCAGGGAATGTGTCGTAAACACTCCCCCCACCAAGGAGGTGGTAAATTGAGCCCTGAGTGTTTGAAACACTGGGCTTGGGAGAACTGGTGGGAATTATTGGGGGCGGGGGTGGAGCCTCTTTCTCAAATTTTTGCTCTTCCCATTCCTCAGTTTCTTTTCATTGTATTTGAGGTGAGCAGGGAGTTTTTTCTCTGCCTGACTCTCCTGCTGTACAGAACAGGTAAGCAAGGAAAAATCTCTGTCTGTGTGTTTATTGTCACTGGCTCCAGGATGGCTCCACCCCAGGGAATCCCAGCCCAAACCATTCCAAGGGCCCCTCTGCAGAGCACCTTTCCCACCTAGGGAAGACCTTTACCCAGAAAAAAGGACACAAACAAAAGCACCCAGCAATTTTTCTTCCCCTCGGTGAAAATATTTTAACGATAGCAGATGAAAGAGCCAAGCCTGACAGGGCACATTGCACGTGCTTTTCATGGATCTGGCTTCTGGGCTGAGGGAAGGAATGCACTTAGGATGCTGTTTCCCCTGTGTGAAAACACTGAATTAGCAGTTCTCCCTGTGCAGCATTGCTGCGTGCAGGACACTGCAGGCTGAGCAAAAACCCACACAAGATGTTCCTGTCAAGCTGCACAGGGCTTGGTTTTCTCCCCTCAATCCCCTGAGTTCAGCAGTTGTTCCATCTGCTGAGGGGAGCAAGGATCTCCTCCACAGAGCCCTTTGTCACAAACAAGATCCAAGGGGAATCAATGGTCCCAAAACAATGGAAACAGTGATCCCAAGGAGAGTCTGGAGATACTTCAAGGCCAGCTTGGAAAGGGCTTGCAACAACCTGGTCTAGGGGAAGGTGTCCCTGTCCATGGCAGGGGTGGAATGAGACAATCTTTAGGTCCCTTCCATCCCAAACCACTCTGGGATTCTGTGGCTGCCTGGTGTTGAATTTTTGGGATGGTTTTCCTTAGGACTGGCTTTAAAGTGCAGCAGGAACAATCGAGGGTTAACAAGGTTAGGCTGCATTACGTCCAGATGAGTATTATCAGATGACCCCGAGCAAGGGTTGTATTAAAAAATGCCTTAATTAAAAAATACAGGTCAGAAGCAGTTTAAGCTCCCTACCCCAGGTTACATTCCTTAATTAGAAGGTTTGGACACATCCCTCAGAGTGATGGATGAGCTGTGGCTGCCTCATGGCACCACAGGGAGAGACAGGACACGACTCCCCAGGCTCAGGGTCACAGCAGTTTGCTTCATCCAATTCTCCTCTCTTTTCTTCTTCCCCAAAAATTAACAGGCTGCAGGCATTCAGGGATGAGAAATCATCCATACACTGCTGCCCTGCCTGCATCAAGCCCCTCACCAAAACTGCCCTATAAACCCCACACCCCAATTCCAGCACATTTCACCGGGTGGTTTCTCACCAACACCATCACAATTCCCTGCTGGAGGAGATGAACCATCCCCATGGACATCAGCAGAGTGGTCCTTGCTTGAAACATCCACCTGATCTTCGGGCAAAAGTGATTTTCCACTCAGAACAACAACAAGAATTAACCAACCAAACCAAAAAAAAAACCCAAAAAGACCCAATCCCCCCCAAAATGAAAAAAAACCCAGACCAAATAAAACCAAACAGAAAAACCTACACCAAAAAAAAACCCCCAAAAAACCAAAACCGAACCAAACCAAAACAAAAAACCAAAAAACCAAACCAAAACAAAAAACAAAAACAAAAAACCCACCACAAAACTCAATCTCAATTCTTCTACAAAAGAACTGGAGAAGAGCATGAGGAAGTGTCAGGAAATTGGGTGAGGAGCTGAGTCTCTCACCCTGGATGAATAAAGACCTTCAGCACTGGAAAGGAGGGAAAATGTGTGTTTTACATTACAGTTTAGATGCCAGAAAAAAGACTGCACCCTCAGTAAAAGTTTAAATCCTCCCCCCAAAAAAACCCTATGCCACCAAATGAACAAAAATAGCAAAACCAAATAAACCCTTAAAAATTTGTTTTTATAAATTTTTTTACTTCGGTATAACCCATTGCACATTCAAATAACTTAGATATTTAATTTATCCACTGCCCTAAGTAGAGATTTTGCTACACAGTTTGCAATTCCTATGGGAAAGCAAATCATTAATCTGATGAAGAAGGTCACAAACAGGAGAAGGCTTCCCAAATTAGAAGAAAACCAAAAGCATTTCCTTCAAAACAAGGTTCCTTACTTGGCTGTTTCAGCATGCAGGAACATTTAGGGGGTGCTTGATGGGTATTTCTGATAAAATGGAATGGGGACAATCCCAGGGACCGTTGGATTTTTTGGGATTTGTTTTGTCGCGCTCTGTGTGATGTTTAAGAGGCTCCCTGGAGCAGAGACTAGGCAGAGTTAAGGAATAAATTAGGGATTTATTAAACAGATACACCTTGGGCCTGAGCCTGGCCAAAGTTACACCCAAGATGGATCCCAAGTTGTGAGTTTGCACTTTTATAAGTTTTGGCCCATTTCCATGCTGGGGTTAATTGTTCAATTGCAGCTCCAGGTTATGCAGTCCCATCCTCCCAGATTGCTCTTCTCAAGTCGCTATTTTTACACTTTTTGGGCCCAAATCTGCGGTGGTTTTACAGCATTTCTGGAAAAGGAATGTTTTGTCCTTGGTTCTGGGGCTGGAAAGGGATTGCTTTGTGTGACTGAACTGTGAGGAGAACTTGCTGACACGAAGTCCAGAGTTCTGTACCAATGCAGTAGAGAACCTGGAAAATACAAAAGCTAAAACTTAAGGCATCATTTGTGGGTCTCCACTAAAAGCCATTATTGCCATCCTCCTGCCTCATCTGCATAATGAAAAGAGATGAGTTCAGGACCCTGTGGCCACAGCAATCTTCACAGAGAGGGCCCATTTCCATGCTGGGGTTAATTGTTCAATTGCAGCTCCAGGTTATGCAGTCCCATCCTCCCAGATTGCTCTTCTCAAGTCGCTATTTTTACACTTTTTGGGCCCAAATCTGCGGTGGTTTTACAGCATTTCTGGAAAAGGAATGTTTTGTCCTTGGTTCTGGGGCTGGAAAGGGATTGCTTTGTGTGACTGAACTGTGAGGAGAACTTGCTGACACGAAGTCCAGAGTTCTGTACCAATGCAGTAGAGAACCTGGAAAATACAAAAGCTAAAACTTAAGGCATCATTTGTGGGTCTCCACTAAAAGCCATTATTGCCATCCTCCTGCCTCATCTGCATAATGAAAAGAGATGAGTTCAGGACCCTGTGGCCACAGCAATCTTCACAGAGAGGCAGGCACAACCTTCCCAGGATTTCTCCTGGGGAAGGCAGGGAGAAAGCTCAGAGAAAGAAGAGACAACAATTCTTGTCTCTACTTGCTGCTCCTGTTGCTTGGCACATGTTATAACATGTTGGAACGTGTTATGGAGATTGTTTGCTGAAGAAGGGATTTGTTAATTGGACTCTGGTGATTGTTTTGATTGATTGACCAATTGGGTCAAAGCTGTGTCATGACTGGAAAGGGTCACGGGGCTTTTTTTTAGGTTTAGTATAGTATAGAGTATTAGTACAGTATGTAGTATAATATAATATATTATACTTATATAGGTATATATAAAGCATATATACATATATGCTTAATAAAGCATTTGTTCAGCCTTCTGAATCATGGAGTCCCTGCACGTTATTCCCTGCCTGGGGGTCATCCTGCATCAATAACACCCCAGCCCGTTTTCCTGCTGGAGAAAGAGAGAGGGGTGGTCTCCATCCCCTTCAAGTTTCAAAGGATGGCCTTGCAAATAAGACTGGATACTTTGGAGAAATAAAACCATGAAAGATGCATTGTAGTGGGACCCACGAGGGGTAATTTTTGATGATTGGCTTTAAGGCATTTACAGCGTGGTGTGGCAAAAAGCTGATAGGCCAAGAAACACTTATAGTGTTTTGTAATTAGGAAATAGCTGGCTTCTGATTGTGATGGTGTGAATTATAACATCTATATTGCCTCATGAGACTGAAAATGGAAGGAAAGTTTTTAAAACACCTCGCAGTTGCTCCATCTCTGGGTCAGGAAAGGGTAAAATCCAACAGCATCCCAAAAAAACCCCAAAACTAGGCGGGAAAGCAATGAAAAGGCAGCACCTCCTTTTGGAGAGCATCACCGGGGTGTTTGCAGGGATCAGGGCAGGTTTTCCTCCATCCCGGGTTTGTGACTGGAGAGGAGTTCTCGGAGGAAGCTGGCAGGGTTCCTGGCTCTCATCTCCTCCTCGCCGCAGCTGCGGCACTGCACATCCCATAAATCAGCAGGAGAGCCGGGAGAGGGAAGCGTAAACAGGCATCGGAGGGTTTACGGAGGCTGAAGGGCAAACCCTGCCCTGACAAGCACCCTGACACCTCCCCTTCCTCCCGAGGGAGGGAGGGATGGAAGGGGTGTGGGATCGTCAGCCCCGGGATGTGGGATCCAGGGAGGATCCAATGACGGGAGATGGCCCAGCCTGATCATCTTCCCACTGGCTGACATCTGGGTTCAGCAGCTCCCTGCTATTTAATCACCTCAAATCCCACTCCCTTCCCCTGCATCCCAGGGATTTCAAAGGCAGCAGGATGGTGGCACTCAAGGTAAGGATGGCGAGGATAAACCATGGAGAGCTGAGAAATCCCAAATGCCACATCAGAGCATCCTATGGGATGAGGGAGAGGGGGAGCAGAGCTGAGAGCAGAGCACTGAGGCCTTTAATTGAAAACTCTGCTTTGCTACCTGTGTCTTAACATCTTCTGATCTTGTGTTGTGGGTGACAAGCTCTGCTAAAGGAGGGGAAAATGAACTTTCTAAACTGCCTCTTTAAAAGCTGGGAACCGAAGAGAATGAACCCAAACACATTTATATTGAAAATTCTGGGATTTTAAACACTGCTCCTGCACTAAGGGAGGACCAGGATAGTGCCCCAAGGGGAAGCTGATTCCTGGGGCTTCATGGCTCAGCTTGAGCATTCTGCAAATTAAAATAAATTAAATAAAATAATATGAAATAATGCTGAACCCCAAGGGGAATTTCCAAGAGCTTCACTGAAGAATTTGCACTCTGTCACCCAAGGGAGCAGCAGGACTGATATCCCAGGACCTGCCCCACAACACCAGCTCTTCCCCAAACAGAAGATCCTCCAGCTTTTCCCCTCTCTCCTATTCTGCTTCTCTTCCCCTCACACTCTGGCTTTCCTGGGACTGCCCCTCCCCTGGAGCAGCAGACAGGAGGAATGTGGCACACCAGGTTTGTTTGGATAAAGCAAGGAGTGGGGGATTACCCTGAGCTTCCTGCTGGAAAACCGGCACTGCTGCCAGCTCCGAGAGTGGCACGGAGCTCTGCAAGGAAAAACTGGGCACAGGAGAGGGAAAAACTCAAATTCTCCAAACAAATCATAGTGCCGATGCTCCAGGAGTGGTGATTAGGCAGGGTGCCAATCCATAGCTATGTTTCTAAAAATAGCTGAGTCAAAAGCCCCTAAATATCAGGAATTTCAGTCCATGTCCTCCAACACCCAGCAAGAAGCCTGGAGTGATGGTGGGACTCGTGTCCCTGGCTCTGGTGGCCCTGGGAGCCATCCCCAGGGAGCATGGCCTGTGTCACAGCCCAAGCAATCCATCCTTTACCCATTGCCCTTCTGCAAATATTTTTCCTGTTGGTGAAGAACAAACCAAGGGAGAGAGAAGGTTTGAAAGGCACTAGGGGTTAAGTTCAGCTGGTGAATCCCCCGACCCCATAAGCCAGGCCTTGAGCATGCCAATAGGGAAAAGAGGTGGAGAGGGATAAATCCTCACCCATCAAACCCCCCATGCAGGCTCCTTGTGCTGGCAAATGCTGCTCCCCACTGAGAGTGGTTTTAGGTTGTTGTGTTACCTCACAAGGAGGGACAGCTCCAATCTCTGCTCTCTGTGACAGGGACAGCACCTGAGGGAGTGGCTGGAGCTGTGTCAGGGCAGGGTCAGGTGGGATATCAGGAAAAGGTTCTTCCCCCAGAGAGTGCTGGCACTGTCCCAGACTCCCCCAGGGAAAGGGCACAGCCCCGGGCTGCCAGAGCCCAAGGAACATTTGGACAATGCTCTCAGGGGGGCACAGGGTGGGATTGTTGGGCTGTCTGTGCAGGGCCAGGGTAGGCTGTGATCCTCATGGGTCTCTTCCAGCTCAGGAGATTCCATAATCCAAGATACCTCTCCCCACAGCATCATTGTTTGCTCTGCCAGCAGGGGATTTTATAGGGAACAAAGGTAAAGAAATCCAACTTTCAAAACCCAGCAGAAACAGGCACAGAGCTGGAAAAGCACTTCCATCCCTCAACCCTCCTTGGGATTCCAGTGCCTGGAGAGTGGGAGATGCCAGAGGTGCAGAGCTGGACAAACAGGAGTGGATGCTGCAGCTGTTCCTACTGATGAGCACAGCCTCAGCCAGGATGAAAAACCTGGAGAGGTTTCCTTCCTGAAGATCACTGCTGTGGAGGTTTTCCTCCTCTGCCTGCAGTCTGTTCCTGCTGCCCCACATCTGGCTGTGCACTTAGGGAGCAGCATTTGTGGAAAATCCCAAGGATATTCCGTGGTACAGCAGGCACAGCGTAGGCAGCTGGGGCAAAACAAATCTGTGAAGTGCCACATGTAAAACTGGCCTGACTTTGCTCAGCCCTGGTAAAACCCAGGATATAAAGTGACTCCAGTTTGGTATTTTTGGCCTGGAGATGCAGAGTCACCTATGTGGAAACACTTTCAGGGCTCAGTGCTTTCCCCTGAACAGCCCCAGGAGGAGAGCCCAGCGATCCAACCCAGGCACAATTTAGCACAATTCCCACAGAAATCTTGTTCTTCCAACAGTTGGGTTTTATTTCTCGAGGTGATAACCCGTAATCTCATTAGCCTGGTTCCTTCAGTGATGCAGAATATCTGATTGGCAAAGGAGGCAGGGATTCAGGATGCAAGACTGCCCCCTCATTAAACACGGGCAGTGCTTTTTCCAGCCTGCTCCTGTTCCAACAAGACATCAGTATGTACAACGTGTGCTCTGCAACTGCTTTGGTCTAATCCTCCTTTTTGTTTACCTTTCAGCTTTTAAACCAGTCTGGGATAAGCCCTGCTGAGGAAAATGCCAGGCTGGCTTGTGCCAAGTGAGTTACAGGAGCCACAGGCTTTGGTTATGTGTGGCAGCACTTCCAGAAGCAAGTGCTGCACTGAGCCAGGTCCAGGAGAAGAGCTCTGGGATGAGTTTCCATCACCAGAGAGAAGACAGGTTGGAGGGAACCAACAAGAAGCCAGGGTAAATGAGCCCCTTCCCAGAACCATGATTATTTTTAATTAAGCATTAAAAAAAAAAAAAAAAAAAAAAAAGTTGACAGCCTTTCTCAGCCATTTCACAGCTTTCAAAGCATCAATTTTTCAAGTCAAGTTGTCCAAAAGTCTCATTATCAGTAACTTCAAGCTTCTGCTAAAAAAACAGAAAAAAAAAAGAGAAAAAAAAGAAAAAAAGGCAGTTAAAATTTACTTTGACATTAACACAGACAAAACCCACCTTTCAAATTACACCTATTTTACCTCAGGGAAAAATCTCAAACTCTATGTTTTGAAGCCACGTTTGAATTCAAATTATTCTCCTTTTCATATGTAGAAAATACTGGTGATTGACACCTGAGTGATTGAAACTAGTTGCAAATGAGTCTTTCATAAGGCGAAGTGCAGACAAAGAAAAATTGACTTTTAGAAAATACTATTTTTAACAGATAGAAACAACACCATAAAATAGGTATCACGACATGCAACCAGCAAAGTGAGTTCTGAAGGATATAAAAGAGTGAGACAGAGCTCAGAAGACATAAAAAGAGAGCTGGCATTTATCTGGAAAATCAGGATAAAATCTGTTACCAAGCACCTGTTTTGTCTCTGTAGCTCTGTGAGGTCACTGCTGTGCTGTGGGAGTGCAGAGCAGAGCCACCACGGAACAATTCCTTCAGCCCAGCTGCAGGGAGCAGGAACATGTGAATTCCCTCTCTCTTGCCAAGCTCTGCTGGGATATTCAGCCTGGAGTGGAGCTGTGTGAGGAGGATGAGGAGTGGGAAGGGAATCCAGCATCTGGCAGGTGCGTGAGGTTTGCCATCCCATCCCCACATTTTCACACCAGGGAATGCCAGGAGCATCCCCAGAGCGCCAGTGCTGTAAAATGCTCTGGTTCAGGGCTTTATTCAAGGTTTTCCTCCTCAGCAAACTGTGCAGACTTTCTGTCTCTCTGCAGCCTCCAAAATCTGGCATCCTGGAAAGGAGTCAAAGGCCAGAGCTGTTCGTTAAGGTGGGCTGGTGGGACCAAAGGAGATGCAAATCAGCCCTGGGGAGTGCCAGGAATTGCTGGCCAGGCCCTCGGGGCTGGCTCTGGGAGCCCCCAGCCAACAATGAGCCCTGGGTTCAGGGAGGGGGTTGCCAAGTGGGCAGAGACCCAAGGGCTGCCCTGGCTTCCAGCTGCAGGAGCTGCTGCTGGCCCCAGCATGGAGCTGATTCCCTGCGGCTCCATCACAGCTTGTTCCTGACAAAAGATGGTGGCAGGGAGGAAGGGAGCCTCCAGATGTCCTCAGATCCAACAGATCAGACCAAAAGCTCCAACAGGCTCTCAGGGAATTTAGAACCACTCAGTGGGTTGGGCTTGGAAAGGACCTTGAAGCTGATCCAGTGCCACCCCTGCCATGGGCAAGGACACCTCCCACTATCCCAAGGTGCTCCAAGCCCTGTCCAACCTGGCCTTGGACACTGCCAGGGATCCAGAGACAGCTACAGCTGCTCTGGGCACCCTGTGCCAGGGCATCCCCACCCTCACAGAGAAGAATTTCTTTCCAATGTCCCATCCATCCCTGCCCTCTTGCAGTTTGAAGCCATTCCCCCTCTTCCTGGCACTCCGGGATTTTGTCAAAATTTGCTGAGCAGCTTCTGGACAAGTTTTTACTGTGAGGAAGTGTGCTGGTGAAACAGCAGCCAAAGGCCTACAGATGGAATCCTGAGTCGAGCTGACAAGCTAAGAGAAAGCTGACAGCTCTTTGTGAGAACAGAGTGCTGCAGCTGTGGAAAACAACTTGCTTTCCTTGAGAAAGAACTCTAGGAATACGATAAATACCAGCCACCTGTATAAACTGTTTTTACGCCATTAGATAGAAAAAATGAAAACTATCTTTCACAAAATGCTGCGGGTTTGAGTGACCAATGAGTAGAGTAACAACTTGTTACTGACCAGTTAGGGATAGACAGGGGATGTTCTTTAAAAACTCTATAAAAAGGGATATACAAAATAAACCAGGATCAATTATTTCTTTTTTGCACCATAAAACATGTCCTGCATCCAGGACAGGGAAGGAAAAAAAAAAAAAAAAAAAAAAACATTACTGCAGGTGGAACATTCCAGGTCTTATAAGAAGAACAGATCTGTGACCACTTTTGTGTTTCACTCCATTTCTCCAGCTCTGGGCTGTGTGACACATCCAGCAGCGGAGATGGGAGCCCTTCCATTAGCCCTGCATGGAAGTTGTTTGCCTTTCAGGAAACCACAAAATAATCCAAAGCAGCTATTGGCACCAGATGGCATTTGGGCTGGAGAGCCAGACTACCCAGAGCTGGGGTAGCGGGGGGAGCCGCACATGATATTAAACACATTCCCAGGTTTCAGGTATCATCTGCTGGCTTTTGAGAGTCAAGTCTCCACCCAGCAGGATCCCAGCACAATTCCAGAGGCGCTGCCTCCCCAGCTGACACAAAGCAGAGCTCTGCTCAAGTCAGTGGCATTGCAACCACCCTGTTCAACCACAGGATCTGCCTCCCTCCCAGATTTCCAGCTCGGCATCCTGTGATCCTGACAGCACTCTGCTTGCTCCAAGGCAATCCAAGTCTTGGCAGGACTCTGTTCAAGCACAAACATTCCCAATGTTGTGATTTTCCATCTCTAATTACGGGGAGATTAAATTCTGCTGGGGATGAGGTTGATTGCTGCCTCCAGACGTGCTGAGGTGCTCTCAGAGAGGGGGAGAGCAAAGGCCAGGGAAAGGAGAGGAGGAAGGAGGTTCTGCAGACACAGAATCATGGAATCATTTAGGCTGGGAAAGACCTTTAAGATCACCAAGTCCAGCCATCAACCCAGCACTGCCACTGTGTTCTAAAGTGCCACATCCACGCGTTTTTGGAACACTTTCAGGGATGGTGACTCCACCATTTCCCTGGACAGCCTGTTTCAATGCCTGGCCACCCTTTCCATGAGGAATTTTCCCTAAAAATCCCCCTCCCCAAATGCTCAGGCAACCCTTTCCCTCAGGGATCCAGCCTGCCCAGGGGTCCAACAGACCTTCAGAAGTGGTCCAGATGCTTCTGTTCCAGTAGCCCAGTGGGAAAATCCACAAGGGAATTGTTCCTCATCCTGCTGCCCTCCACTTCCAACAAGTGCACATGAAGGCACATGGCCTTGAGTTCCCTTTCCATTCTCCCGCCCTGGATGCTGCAGGACTTCCTCCAAGGATGAGTTTAAGCCTCCAGCCTAAGCTCTGAGGCAAATCATGGCTATTTACCAATTTATTTTGTGCTTTAATCTCTTCTGCTGATGGCTCTGTGTATTGGGGTGTGACTCAGAGCCAGCAGCAAGCATGAGCTCACAGGATCACACCCCTGGGGAGAGAGCACGGGAATTTGGGATACAGAAGCTCTCCTCAGGCAGAGGGGAGGTTTGCTGGTGAAGGGGTTTGCAGTGAGGGGCAGTTTGGATTCCAGCAGACCAACACACAGAGCCTTTCTCATCCCACAGATTTTTTTTTTTCCCCCATGCTTTCTACAGGTCATTCCTGCCAGGATTTTTCGGAGGTTTAATCAGCCCCTCTTTAAGGGGCTGTCTCTGAGGGAGCAGATTCAGCAGAGTGATAATTTTTGCTGTTTAATCTGGGTTGATTAATTTTAACAGTCTGCTTAACAATAGACACCATGCGGCCACGGCCAAAGGGGTTTCGCGGCCTTCACTGAGATTTAAAGTAGGTGTGAAACGCTTTAAAAATGGGTCACTGCTGCAGGAGAGGTGAAAGCTTCATTGCCCTAATGAGGGAAAGGACTGGCCCGGGGTTCCAATGGGATTTTTGCCTTTCTCTGAAAGGTCACTCAGCGTCACCAGATCCCTGGGTTTTCTTCAGAAGGTTGAGGAAAGGACAAGGTGATCCAAGAGGATCTGGATCTGTTTTCTGAACTTCTGCACCACCTTAAGGAGAAGAAATTTATGTCCTTCTCCCAGCCTCTGTGAGGTGTTCATCTAAAGGAGTCACCAAAGTCTGAGAGACAGAGAGAGAGAGAGAGAGGTCTTAATCAGAGAATTCCAGCCTGGTTTGGGTTGGGTGGGACCTTAAAGTCCATTTTATTCCACTCCTGCCATGGCAGGGACACCTTCCCCTATCCCAGGTTGCTCCAAACTCTGCCCAACCTGGCCTTGGACACAGCCAGGGATGGGGAATCCACACTGCTTGTGATGTTTTAATGTTTTTGAGAAAAACACCCCCATGGAATGTCTTCCCTCACATTGTAGGACACGACAAGGGCGTTTCTGGAAGACATTTTGTGATTCGGAATTGCAGACAGCCAAGGAAAAGGTTTTGAGATGAGATAGTAACAAAATCATTTTGCATTCCTAAATCAATGCGTGTGCAGGTTTTAAATTACATTTTTTCAAGTGATCTTTACTCCAATAGTACAGTGGATTATTTATGAGTAACTGAGGGTCCAAGACCAGAGCTGGCTCAGGTGTTGAGTCTTCAAGCCACAGTAATGGCAATATTTTTGGAAAACATTGTCATATTTAGTCCAGCTAAAAAGCAAAGAATTCCAGAACTGAACTCATATGTAGGAATCTGGTTTTGAGACAATACTGATTTTTACCACATTGAGCAACCTGGTGTAGTGGAAGGTGCCCCTGCCCTCTGCAAGGGGTGGAATGAGATGGTTTTTATGGTGCCTTCCAACCCAAACCACTCTGGGATTTACTGGAGCATTTCCAGGGTTTTTTACAGCACTGTTTAGGTCTGAACACCAAACAGAGCTGGACTTGAAATCCCTGGTGCTCACCCATCTACAGTCATCCAAGTTTGATACATAACACTTTTTAAAAAAAATATTTTATACATAAAACCAGCATGGCTCCAAAGGCATAAGCCAGGTCAGCCCGTTTCCACCGAGGGATTTGTTCCAGTCCAACCTGCCCATTGTGCTTCTGTGCACTTATTTTCCATAATTTTTCCTTAGAAAACACGGGCAGAGAGCAGGCACGTGTGTCAGCAGAGGAGAACAGGACGAAGGAATGGAGGAAGCCCATCTCCAAGAAATCGCTGATTAAAATTGCTCCCAAGTTCCCGTTTCCTCCACAAACAAAACAGCCTGTGAAAGTCCAGGCTGGGGTGGATAAAATATCAGCCACGTGCCTGACTTACAGCATTGGGACTGAGGTTTGGGCACCATTTCAAGACTTTCCCCTAGGAGCCTATCCAAACCCTCATTGCTTCTGATGTGGAATAATTTGGAAGTGTTTTTAGGCTGCCGGCTGGGATAACACAAGGGCTATTGTAAACACACACGCAGCTGATCAGCACCAAACCCACACAAATATGGGCTGTACACACATAAATAACTGGCAAGAAAAAAATACAAAATTAATCAAAAGGCTCAATTAAAGGAAAAGATGAAATTGCTGAGCAGGTCTTGAAAAAAACAAATATTGTTTATGGCAAGAGCTATGTTTCACCTAATTTTAATAAATGAAACATATTTAAATGCAGACCACTAGATTTAAAGAGCTCCAGCCAGAGCCAGCTGTCATCCAAGTGTGGGCAGTGAAGCAAGACCATAATTTCCGTGGATGCTGTTTCAAAAACACTGCTGCCAGCCAAAAAAAAAGTTGGGAAATTTAAGAGACCGTGACCAGGGCAGGGAGAATAACCTGCTGGAGATCCAGGACCCAGCCTGGAGCTCCAACCCTGATGCTTCCCCATCTCTGATTTGAGTGGGAAATGAGAGGATTGCTCTTTTGGAGTCGAGGTTCTCTGGCATAATTTGGGGGTCTCCTCTATGGTAACCAGGAAGAAATTCCCCTCACCTGTGAGAATTTTCCCAGCTGGTTTCAGTGTGGAGGGGTGTTTTGGACCTGCCCAGCTTCCAGGGCAGGCTGATGGGAGCCTCAAAATGGGTGTCTTCAAGGGAAGTCAGCCAGATGTTGGCATCATTCACACTACGGGATGGACAGGCCATTTTCCAGGATTTCCAGGTGGCTCTGGTCTGCCTGGTGGCATTACATCCTTTATTTCTTCCAAGTTTTTTTGGCAAGTGGATGAAACAACTCATGCCAGTGGGTGAGCAAAGGAGTCAGAGGCACCTGCAGCAAGTGACCTTCCTGCTGGAACGCTGAGCATTTTTCCATCTCCTCTGAGAGGTAAGATGGGATACAACTTCCTCCATGGCATCTGCTTTTCCTGTAAGGAACGGAGTCTCTCCCTGTCTGACCCCAAAAGGACTCAAGATCTCCAGGCCTTTCTGTCCATCCTGCCAAGCCCAGGCTGGGATTTAAAGGAAGCAACAGCAAACCAGTCTGACAGGGTTATAGATGTGGAGTTTTTACGTCTTGGCACTGGATGGATCTTGAGCAGAACCATTCCATGTGTGAGCCTTGCTCCCAAAACGAGACAGCAGAGAGGTTTCCCGGCAGCAATAAATCCATCTGGATAATAACAGAGTGGTACATGATGGTTTTGTGACTGCACCATCTGCAAACAATATTTCCCTGAGTAGGAAGTAGCTGGAAAATGAAGTAACATTCCATGTGGAGAGGCTCAGGTTCTTCGCTCTTCCACCACTGGTGCTACTTTGACCAGGCTCATACTCAAATCAATGCTTAAAATAAATAAAAGGAATTGTTTGGTATCCCCTGCAATCACAGAGCTCGTGGGCTGGGTCCCACTGAAGGCCAGAAGGACTGATTAGAGCCCTCTAGATGTGTTCCCTGCTCCAGGCCAGGCTGATTTCCAGGAAATAGCAGCAAGTTGACACCGTCTCCATGGACAGACTCCATCCAAAGCCTGTTGAAGTCTAATCACAGACTTCCCCTGCTGCAGCAGCCTGTGGGCAGAGCAATGTCATCAACTCCTTCTGGCCCATTCACAGGGGCATTTCCCAAAGGAGAAGACTGGTGCCAAGATTACTCCAGTCAAAATCCATCACCAGCTATTGTGGAAAGGAAAACAAAGCTCAGCATATCTAAGGCAAAGTGTAGAAAAGGGTGTAAAACAATTAAAGCACCTAATAAAGCATGGAGGGAAGTGGAGAGCAGGAATTTTATGTGAGTTCATCTGTACAAGGCTTAATTTAATCAAGATAGCAACTAAAGTCTGACCCTCCACAGGAAAGTCCTCACATCTTTGTCCTTGGCCTTGTCTGAAAGGCTTTGCTTAAGCCTTGGAGGCTGTGGGCTGAGACAAAAGAGAGTCTGAATCACCCTTTGCTTGGTGACCTGTCCTGATAACCTTGTCAATCTATTGCAAGCACTACTTGTATCCAGAATAAATTTATAGGCTTTGCATGAAACAATCAGGATCTTGCCTTTAGTTCCCCCAGATTCTCTGCTACACAGGAAACCCTCTAACCTGGACTGGGGACAGGTTCAAATTTAAGCTTCCTTTAAACCTAAGATCCTGTCCTAACTCAAGGTGGAGCAGGTTTCCCAGAGCAGCTGTGGCTGCCCCTGGATTCCTGTGAGTGTCCAAGGCCAGGCTGGACACGGGGGCTTGGGACAACCTGTGACAGTGAAAGGCGTCCCTGCCATGGCAGGGGTGGCACTGGATGAGCTTTGAGGTCCTTTCTGACCCACAACTGACAAGGAACACAGAGGCTGGAGCTGGGAATATTTCAGGAAGCAATGGTCTCCCCAGGGCCAATGCACAGAAACATTAAGGAGACTCTCTCCAGACTCCAGTGACTTCTTTTTTTTTTTTTTTTCCATGTGAGGAACATTAGGAATACATGGGCTGCAAAGCCATTATCATCATCCACAGGAAGATAAGGAACATTGTTTCAGCTCAAGGCTCAGGGAAGTGGGGAATTGGACAAGCATCCTTCACCAAGCCAAGGTTTAGAGGCAGTGGGAGCAGGGGATGAGGGTTCATGCACGTCTTTTGAAGGGGGGTGATTAGAAGATGAGCCTAAGAATATTCTCAAAGCAGGAATAAATGAAGACACACATTTTCCTGGGATGCCATGTAGCTTGATGGCACCCAAAGTGCTAAGAAAAGCAAGGTCCTGCCAAGAAGGCATCACTGGGCAGTCTAGACTGGGGATGAGGAAAAATATCTTGAAAGGGTTGTCCAGCCCTGGCACAGCTGCCCAGGGTAGTGGTGGAGCTGCAGTCCCTGGAGGGATTTGAAATCCAGATGGATGTGGTACCTGGGGACATGGGTTGGTGGTGGCCTTGGCAGTGCTGGGGGAATGGTTGGACTCCATGATCTCAGAGGGCTTTTCCACCCTTAATAATTCTCTGATTCCATGAAATTCCAGCAAGAGAGCAACCACCTCACCAACAGCCAGGAGTCAGAGCAGAGGAGGAACTGAGGGAAGCTTTCAGGACCACAAGATGTAAAAACACATTTCTGATTTCCTTCAGAGCTGTCCAGTCGTGACACAGCGCAGCAGAGAGGACAGTTGGATTCCTGCTGATCCCATCAGCCATCCAGCTGAAAAATCACAGACAGGAGGCAGGAGTGGGTGGGGTTGCAGCCTCATTTTCCTGTGATGACCACTTTGCATGGTCCCAGCTCCATTTTCCCCCAGTTCCATTTGTGCTGGTGAGGACACAAAAAACACTGGCCCCGCATCCATGAAGCCAAGCTCTGGCTGAGGTCAATCCCAGCTGGAACAAGCAATCCCATAACACCAGATGTGTGTCCAAGGAAAAGAAAAGCAGCACTTCTGCTCCTCGCCCTTCCAAAAAACCTGGTGGAACCTTGGGAATGTCACTTAGGGGGAATGTGGCAAAGGCAGGTTAGGTGTGTCCCAAAAGGGGTTTCAAAAGGTTGTTTGTGCTTTTTTTGTTGTGGTGTTTTGTTTCTTTTAAGGACTTTTTTTTTTTTTTTTTTTTGGCAAAAATTAACATTCTTTCAACACACTTTCCTCTGGAAAATTCAACCTGCAAAAATCATTGCTTATCAACATTGGGAAATGCCTGGTCAGGTCTAATTAACATTATAATTCCAAGACAAAGGGGCTTGGTTCCATGGACCTCAGCACATGTGTTTTCACATCGGACGCTGCTCCCTCTGAAACACTCAGAAATTCCCTCTGCCCTTTTCCAACATCTTCCATGATACTTTGGCTCATGAGACTTGAGGCCAGCTGTGGATCACAAGTCCTGACCCCACTGCCAGGTCTTTGCACAGCATAAAAGGGAGGAAGCTCTATCAGTAGGAATTCAGTGAAAAATTTTTTGCTTGGGGAGAAAAATTAGAAAAAGGGAAAAGTGGCTTGCTGCAGGGTGGAAAACTCAAATGTTCGAGCTGGCATTGAGTATTTTTCACTGCAAAGTGAAACACATATCCCAGGAAGCAAGAAATTGTTCCTTGTGAGGGTGCTGAGGCCCTGGCACAGGGTGCCCAGAGAAGCTGTGGCTGCCCCTGGATCCCTGGAAGTGTCCGAGGCCAGGCTGGACAGGGCTTGGAGCAGCCTGGAATAGTGGAAGGTGTCCCTGCCCATGGTGGGGGGTGGCACTGGATGGGCTTTAAGGTCCCTCCCGATGCTAAACCCCCCAGTTTGAGCCCAGGCTGCTCAGAAACACCTACCTGAAGGGCCTCAGCTTTCCCCACACGGTGATGACAGCACTGGCAGCCCTCCAGGGTCATTAGCAGTTAATAACCCCAGCATTTCTGGGCTCAGCATCACAGTGTCTGAGGGCTTTTCAAGAGTTCAGGAGTATTTAAGAGCTTGCTTTGCTTTGGCTCTGGAGAGTCCAAGCTGGAAACTTGTGTGGCTTGATCCCGAACACTCCTTGTAGGGAGAGAGGGATGGTGCTGGGTGATGGGGAGGCAGAACCTCAGGCAACTTTAATGACTCCAAGATCAAGCAGGTTGAGTAGACGTGGGAGGTAAGCAGGGAGGCCTGGACGGTCTCCAGTTTTGGACTTTGGGTCCTCATTTCGTGATGTGTCTCCAGGGAGGATCTGTGCTGAGCCACTGCACCTTGCAGGGGGTTCACCGGAGCCTCTACTTTCATGGAATCACAGAAGTGTTAAGGTTGGAAAAGCCCTCTGAGATCACGGAGCCCAGCCCTTAACCCAGCACTGCCAAGGCCGCAACCACACAGCTTTTAAATCCCTCCAGGCATGGGGACACCCCAGCTTTTCTGAGCAACCTGTGCCAGGGCTGGTTAACCCTTTCAGTGAGGAAATTTTCCCCAATGACCAACCTAAACCTCCCCTGGCCCAGCCTGGGGCCGTTCCCTCTCCTCCTGTCCCTGTTCCCTGGAGCACAGCCCGACTCCCCGGCTGTCCCCTCCTGGCAGGAGCTGTGCAGAGCCACAAGGGCCCCCTGAGCCTCCTTTTCTCCAGGCTGAGCCCCTTTCCAGCCCACTCAGCCTCTCCTGGGGCTCCATTCCCTTCCCTGGACATTCCCCAGCCCCTCAGTGTCCCCCTGGCCGGAGGGCCCAGGGCTGGACACGGCCCTGGAGGAGCCTCAGCAGGGCCAGCCCCGGGGCCACTGGCCTTCTTGGCCACCTGGGAACACCACTCTGGTGATGGTTTCACCTGAAGCACAGCTCACTGGCTACCTGTCAGCAGTCCCAGCTCCAAAGGGGGGTCGCCAGCTGTGCCTGGATGGAATGTGAGGGTTCCCTTGCTCCATCAAAGCCTCGTCCCCTTTCCCTTTCTGGCAGAACCAGAGCTGAGCACCAGCACACTCACAGCACTCATCCCCATCCCAGTTATGGTCCCAGAGCTCCTGCACATCTGGAAAAGCACAAAACACCCCATGAAACCACTGCCCTGAAGTCAGATGCCTTCAACCTGAGTCACCGAGAGGAAAAGGCGAAGGGTGTTACTCCAAGGAATTTTGCAATGAGGAAAACAAACCCAAACCAAAAAGAAAAAAAAAAAAAAATCACACCCACCAGGGAAGCTGCCTGCCTCGAGGAACCCTGTGAGTCAGAACTGCCCACAGCAGCTCAGCTGTCTCTCAGCATCCCTGCAACTGCAGAGCCAAGACATTCGAGCACGCTTGGACCTCCTGGAAGGAACTCCAAGGCTCGGCGGTGAGTTAAAGTCACGTCTGAGCACGCTTTCACCTGCACACCTCCAAAGCAGCTCACAGTGCTCTCCTGCTGGCTTCCCACTGGGATATGTGAGTCTTGGGAATGGAATGACAGTGCAGCCCTTCCAAAGGTGGCCATCAGCCCACATTCAGGGGAAAAAGTCCAGCTGCCCTCACTTGGACAGTGTTTCTCCCAACTGTCCCCCAAAATCCTTCAAAAGGATGAAGTGAAATAGCTTTTTAGGTTTTTTTTCATTTTTATTTCATTCCAGCTGACCAAAAAACACTTCAGCTGTCTACTTCGCCTTTTTGAATCCCCATTTTTTGGCACAGCTGCATGGTCCTCAAGCAGGCATCCTACAGATATCCAGTTGCTGTGCTCTGCAGCCCAGCCATCTTTGAATGCTCAATGTTAAAAAGATTTGTCAGGCACTATCTGCTTTTGCTGGATATTGCCCTCAGCCCAAAGGGACTCTTCCCTTTGAATCTGGCAGCACAAGTCCTGCTGCCTGTAGATTTATATGGAGGTACATCAAGTTCTCCTTCCAGTAAATAGGACTGGATAATCAATTCCGAATGAAGGTTTGGGAAAAAACCGTTCTCAGACAGTCCCTCTCAGGGAAGAGTTTTTAAACTGCTTCCAAGCTGCTAATCAAAAAAAAATTTTTTTAAAAGCAAATAATGATGTGCTAACACCGCTTCCAATTCTTGGTGTCTTCCCAAAGCCACAGCTCATGAGGGTTAACACGCAAACCCAAGGAACTGTGGGAGCTCCTGGGCCTCCTGTTTGCAAAAAAAAAAGAACATTTCAGCAGTCCCAGAAACAGGTCAAACAAACATTTCCCAAGAATCACACAGGTGATTGCTGAGCTCACCTTGGAATGACAGGAATCTGCTGGAAGAGGTCTCTCGTGCCTATTCCAGGACTATTTCCTTCAATTCTTTTTTAAGTCAGTGCTTCCAAGAGTTAAAACCCCACTGGTTTTAGCCAAGCTCTAATTTTATTTAAGGCATGAAGGGAACAATATTTATCATTCAAAGGAGCCAGTTCTGTTTCGTCCCTGCTCCTATTTTTGTCCTCTGCCTCTAGACAGGAACGTCCCTTCCCTGTGCTAATTAATAGAGGGGATAAAGGCACACCTTGGGGTTGAGAGCTTTATAGAAAATTTAATTACAGATCCTGACTTTGTAATTACCAGGCGAGACTCTCCCATTATCTGCCACAGGATCCCTGCAGGCTTTACCTGGCTGGAAAGAAGCAGGAGATGACTTTAAAGGCTGGGGTGGAAGCTGATCCCTAGACAAAGTTTAAGACGCAGGAAGGGCCACCAAAAACCTCCATAATGATGGCAGCAGGGGGGACATCAGCAGGTCAGAAGGAGAGAGAAGCCCTGATAGGTCACAGACATCATAATGGACTTGGCAGGATTGAAGGGAACGGAGGCTAAGACCATAAGGAGATAACAAACCTGCAGCATTGTCAACACGAGTTCAGCTGGGCAGCTCTAAGTCCATTAACAGAGCTGAGACTAATTAGAAGGTGATGCAAGATCAGAGCAGAAGGAAAACTGTCCTTAGAGAGGCTGAAAATGTTCTTGTGCAACCCGTGCTGCACGTTCTCAGCTCGGCCCTTGGACCTGAGGATGATCAAGACCACTTGTGTAGCTCCATCTCCGACCTGTGAGCACTTACATACTCACTCTGGTATGTGCTGAGCTGGTGCCTCACGCTCCCCATTCCATAAATCCTCTCCCCTTCCAGGCTCATGTGATGGAAAACGCTCTCTGAGCAGACAGTGAACTGGCTGAGGTCAGAGGGGGACTGCAGATGGAGAGGTACAGCACGAAGCTGCAGCCTAGGGGATACAAAAGGCTCCTCAGCTATAAACCCAAGGTTTTCTAACCAGAAGCTCTCCACAGAACATCCCAGTGGCACTGTGCACCACGACTGAATTCCGTGGGTTTTACCAGCACAGCTCCCAGTTTAAAGAGGAACCATTCATTAATGATGCACTGGCCCATTGTAGGAGTCTGAGTATTTCTCAATGCATTCAAGACTTTGCCAGTCAGCTCCATAAATCAACTTGCTGGAAAAATTGCCTTAAAAAAAGGAAAAATAAAAAAAGCAATTCAATGTCGTGTCAGCAACACAACTATGCAAACTGGAATCTCTCACCTCATGTACTCCCAGGGCATTTTATAACCTGTATTACAGAGGTGCTGCTCTGCTCCTTGAAAATTGTCTTAAAAATACCCAATGAGATAAAAAAAAAAAAATCCTGAGTGACTGTCACGGGGAAACAAAGCAAGAAAAGGGGAGAAAATGGCGATTTGTGGGCCACTGTTGGTGGGCACTTGAATGGGAGCCCAGTGCTTGACACCAGCGTGACTCTGAACAAAACCAGAGCCAAGAGCTATTTGTCAAGGGGCACCAAGGCACACAGGCCTTGGTGAGAACCTGGCCCTGCTGTAAAAACGTGTCAGGCGCTTTGCTGCGGGGCCGTGCCGAGCCCCCTGATGGATCGCTGTGCCGGGAGGGCGGCATTGTGAGCCCGAGAATGAGACATCTGCTCCCTTCTCCTCTCCTGAAAGGAGATCCTGCCTCGGCCGAGCCCAAAGGAGCAGCCCCTCGTACACAGCGTGGATGTGGGGGTCTCGTGGCCACCGACCCACAGAGCTGGGTCCGGCCTCCCTCACACCATCCCTGAGGGCTCAGCCCGGGATTCAGGATCTGGGATGTGCTGCCAGCATCCATCACGGCCTCTGCTCCTCTCTGTGTGTTCCAGCGCTCCCTCTGCATCCCCCCCTGAGGTGTCCCTGCTCAGGACACCGTGCCTGAGCTCACACACACACACAGGTTCACGCAGCACAAGCTGTTTTCCCTAAATCTGCTGTGTGGGCACGGGAATGCTGCAGGCAGCATCATGGAATGGTTTGGGTTGGAAGGGACTTTGAAGATCATCCAGTGCCACCCCTGCCACGGCAGGGACACCTTCCACTAGTCCAGGGTGCTCCAAGCCCCATCCAGGCTGGCCTTGGACACTGCCACAGTTTGTCTGGTAACCGGTACCTCGTTTTTCCCAAATTTTCCCTCATTTTTCCCAATACCCCATTTACCCTGCTCTCTGTGCATTTGAATCCACTGCCCCTTGTCCTGAACATCCACTTGCCAAGAGGATCCCCCCCCCCCCATCATCTCCTCAGCCAGAGAAGGAAGGATTTGCAGCAGGTTGTGAGGATTTTGAGGATTTTATGGAGCTGCCAGTGCAAGCAGGCTCCCCATTCCCAGGTAAGCCAGCAGCTCCTGGGGAGCCATTCCCTTTCCTTCCCATGCAAGGCAGGACCCAAGGCTCACAGGCACAGCCTTGGGGAAGCAGGATTAGTTTATAAGGCCTGATTTATGGAAAAAGCAGAAAGTTTCTATAAAGAGTTTCAGTTCTGAGCACATTTTACCCCCAAGAAAATGGAAAATAACAGGATTTAACACGCTGGGCAACCCTTCAGCAGCCCTCTCCTGACACCCTACACCCTACAAGTGTAGGATGGACTGAGGAGCTGAGGGAGGGGGAGCTGAGAGCTGCCTGGGAATGGACTCGAGGCATAAAGAAAATAGGGGAAATAGAAGCAAAGAAAAGAACAGCAAAGCGGAAGAAGCAGAAAGAAGGACGTCTGTGTGCTGCAAATCTCTCAAAACAGAGGTCCCACTTTGCAAATGCCGCTTCGCTGGGGGAGGAAGGGAGGGAGGGGGAAGGCTGGTTTCCATTTCATTTTCACTTTGAAAACGCCATTTTTCCGCACATCCACTGAAGTGCAAATTTCCTCGGAAGCCATCTGAAGAGCGAGCGTGCCTCAAAGCTGAACTTTTCTAAACCACATCTGCTGGACTTTACAAAGCCCTGCCTGAGGGAGCCCCTGGCAGCGTGAGCCGCATTTCCCAGAGCAGCGCCCGGAACGTTCCCCAGCACCCGGGCGGGCGCAGCGGGGTGACAGAGCTGCCAAGGCTGGCACAGACAGGTTTCTCCAGCCCCAGAGCTGGGAACAGAGATAGGGAGTGGCTGCTGGGTGTGTGTAGAGGGTGATAAAAATGGGGCGACAACCAACACCTCCCCAGCTGCTGGGGGAGAGCTGCCCATCTTCCCGGCCTTCAGGACAGCACAGGCAGGACGTGGGGATAACGCTGAGGGAGAAGGCTGAGAACAAGGATGGGGGTGTTCATGTGGCAGCCATCCCACCTGGAGAGCCCCACAGCCTCCCTCTGCTCCACATAAATCACCAGCTGGGTGGGTGGGAAAACTGCATTTGGAGCAAAGCTTGCAATCACATCCTTAGCGACATGCCAAGCAGCACATCCCTCAGGAAAAGCCTGTGGAGTTACCTGCCATCACCCATGGCTGTGTCTTCGCAGCTCCCCCAGATCCCAGCTCGGTGCCCGGGCCAGGCAGATGGTTTGCACAAACAGCTCAAGGGGCAGAGGGCTCTAAAGCTCTCCGAATTCCCACGAGCACACAGCAGCCTCCCCCTTCCCAGCTGGCACCGAGAGCAGTGCCCAGCCCCTTTGCCCGCAGCTGGAGGGGGCTCAGAGGGAAGGGACATGGCCCCAGGCACGGGGACAGTCCCCAGGCTGGCAGCTGCACTGTGGCAGGGATGCCCAGGGGCAGCAGGTGTCCCTTCCCAAGGGCTGGGTGGGAATGCTGGCACCCAGGGCCCGTGCAGAGGGGTGACCCCTGGCTGGGTGCCCGGGGCTGTGCTTGATGTGACAAAAGAGCTGTGCCGCCCCAGTGGCACCAGCTGGGAGGGCTCAGCTCTGGGCCACCCCACCAGACTCCTGCACCCAGTGGGAGCCAAAAGGAGGGACACAAAGCATGGCCCCAAATCTGCTCCTGCAGAAGGAGGCATGGCAGGCACCGAGCTGCTCCCTGCTGCTGCACAGCCCTGCCCTGCGCTCTCACCCTGCCCTTCCTGAGGACTGTCTGCAACAGGACAAGGATGTGCAGGCCATCCCAATTTCCCCAGCTCCTCCACACCCTCCCTTCCCACAGCATTCCCATTATCAGCTGTGGAGATCTCCTTTCCAAGTCCATCCCAACTTCCAAACCCATGCATTTAGGGTGAGACAGAGCCCAGCTCAGTGCCATAGGAGCTGCTCCTTTCCTGGAAATGTTAAGGTCCGTGGGTTTTGCAGTGCAAAGGAGCCCTTTGGCATTCAGTTGGATGTGTTTAATGCAGCCTGTGGAGCAAACAGACCATGGTTAATGCACCCAGAATGGCTGACGACTCTCTTCTGGGCAGACGTGAAGAGGGCAGTAATTCATCCCAGTCCTCTCTGCTGTGCACATTCCCACCGTTCCAAAGAAGAGGTCATGCCCTCTTTTTCCTTCTCAGCAGCACCCTGTGCCTCTGGTCTCCCTCTCTGCTCTTTGCCAGGTGCTGGGAATGGCCCACTAAAGCCTTTTACTTGATTTTTTCCCTTTTTTCCCCTCAAAGCTCCCTGCAGCTCAGTGCACTGAGCTGAGCAAGCCACAGCTTCCCTACTCCGTGCCCTTGAAAACAGATGGCAGGCCCCAAGTTTTCCCTGACAAGCAAAGGAATGAGAAGTGACGTGGCTGGAAAAAACAAGCTCAATTCCTCTTGGCAGGATATGAATTTAGAAATCTCTGGTGTCGTCGCCCCGATTCACGGCGAATTTGAATCCGAGCTCTCCCCGTGCCAGACGACACAGAGGTTTGACAGGAAAGGTAATTGGAGGAAATGGCTTTGTAATCCAGCTATTGTGCTGGCAAGATCCAGCTCTCCTCAAGAACAAGGTTCGCTTCCTGGCATGGCTGATTCAGCAGCAGTTATTTGTCCCCAGTGCCTCTTGGCTTTCCCCTGCCTGGCAGGGGTGGCACGGACCCTTCAAAGCAGTGCCAGAGGTGTGCTGGGCATCCAGGCTTTCTGCAGCCTGGGGAGAGGCAGGGATGGGGTGGAGAAACCTGCAGGGTCAATCATTTCACGTGCCCAAGTGTTGGGGAGAAGAGCAAGACTGGGCAAGCCTCGTGTTCCACACAGCCCTGGGCAGGACACAGAGCAAACATCACCGTGGTGGGTGCTTGTGCCATGCCAGATGCAGAACGGGGGTGGGGGGTGTTCATGGGGCAGAATTCCCACCTGGAGAGCCCCACAGCCTCCCTCTGCTCCACATAAATCACTGGCTGGGTGGGAAAACTGCATTTGGAGCAAAGCTTGCAATCACATCCTTAGCGACATGCCAAGCAGCACATCCCTCAGGAAAAGCCTGTGGAGTTACCTGCCATCACTGGATTGTAGAATCACAGAATTATTTGGCCTGAAAAACCTCATTCCAATCACCTGCCGTGGGCAGGGATAGCTTCCACTACACCAGGTTGCTCCAAACCCCATCCATTCTTTTCCTTCTTCAGAAAAAACACTTCAAAACACCCCAAAACAACTGCATTAGGTGAGGGGAAAGCAGCATCAAAGGGCCAAAGAGCCTGCCCTGGTCCCACCTGGAAAAAGGGAGAAAGAAAAGGGTAAAACAGGTCCAAAATAGACTGTGAGCTGAGCAGCACTTGCCTAGAAATGCTCATGCATGGTTCTATATACACAGTTCCTGGGTCATCACATGCAGCATCTTCCCACCACTCTAATAATCACCATTAATAATTAATAACAACAATTAATAATAATAATAATAATAATAATAATAATAATAATAATAATAATAGTATTTAAGTGACCTGTGTGCCATCCCACTGGTCACTCTGTCTTCCCAGCTGCCCCTGTCTGGGCTGGAAGGTGAGGTGCTGGATCCACTCCCAGGCTGAGATGGGATCATTTGGCAGCTGGGGCAGTGTGAAACCCTATCCCTGCTGGCTCCATCAACCCCACTGCTGCCCTGACAGCCCCTTTGGGAGCCCTGGTGAAATGAGCTCTTGCCTTTCAGAAGACTCCTCTATATTTAAACAAACAGCTTGGGGATGGAGCAGAGCAGCACTAAGGTACCCCAGTATCTGAATATATCCTTTAGCTCCAAGGCCTGATTCCCTGAGTGCACACCAAGCTGGTTTTGTGGAGGAGAAGAAAGGGAAAAGCTCAATTTTTTTTCTTAATCTGCTAGCAAAAAAATATTGGGATAGTAAAGAGGCAGCAATCACCCAGGGATGCCTGGAGAGCTCCTACCTACGGGCATGCAGAGCTCTCATCTGGAATTCATTTATTCCTGTTCACTACTGATGCTGCTCAGCTGCAGAGGTGCTTGGGGAAGGGCACAGTCAGGAGATCTGCAGATCCTGAAGAGGCCAATGCCAGCTCTGGGAATAACAAATCCTGGGGATCTCTCAAACTCCTGGAGGAAAGACTGCACAGAAAATCAGCATATATTAGGAAAAAATTCTTCCCTGCAAGGGTGGGCAGGCCCTGGCACAGGGTGCCCAGAGAAGCTGGGGCTGCCCCTGGATCCCTGGAAGTGTCCCTGGCCAGGCTGGACAGAGCTTGGAGCAGGGATAGTGGTAGGTGTCCCTACCCCATGGCAGGGGGTGGAACAAGATGATCTTTAAGGTCTCTTTCAACCCAAACCAATCTGTGATTCTATATTTTCTCCATGGATTTTATTCTGCATCCCATTTTGCTGCTAATTCCCTCAGGAAGCTCTCCTAGTTCTGATGATAGCCTGCATCTCATTTAATTACATCCAGCAAGTCCAGCTGCTGGAGCAAAGCCACTTTAGGTATAACCATTTTGAGCTCTGAAGAAATCCCACAGCCTGGTGAAAAATGTAGATTTAATTTGTATATTCCCTTTAAGTGCTGACTTACACACCTTGCAATGACCCATCCATAGCTTTACACAGTCCTTCACTTTGCTTATCCTGAACACAGGTCCTAGAGGGTGAGAAAAGCACAAGATGTGCTGCATAACCTCTGGTTTGGGGGGAAAATCCAAAAGGAAAGGAGATGCCTCCTGGGAGCCCCTCCATCACAGCTTTCCACAGGCAGGCTCACACTCAGCCTTCCTCTGGGAAGAGACCACACAGGCTCAGGTTGGAGGGAAAAAAAAGCACATGAAGATCATGGAAGTTTCAGGGCAAGTAAATTACTGTTAATTGTGAGATATTTGATTGCAAGAAGCACCAGATGGCCAGCCATCTGGTTTTTATTATAAAATTAAACAAGATTAACCCAAACAGGATTTCCTCAGCATTCTTCTCTGACTGGCTCACAAATACATCTTTAACACCTATGCTACAGATAGAGCACAATCAGAAGCCCTTCCTGCCTTTCCCTAATCTGCTTGGGCTAAATACTCTGCTGAGCAATGCCCTTGCACCTAAAGATTTCCAGCAGGATTGAAGAGAAGCAGGGCATGGAGTCATTGAGAGAGGAAGGAAATATCAGCTCCAAGAGCAGCAGCCCCAGCAGAAGCCCTTTCCTTCCCACTGGTTAAAAAGGCACAAGCATCGGGGCAGGAGAGTTGCCAAGGGCAACAGGTTGCCAGAGGCAACAGCAGCTGGGGTACCAAACTCTCCTGGTCAGCGCTGGGATGGGAAGGGATAAAACAGCAAAACTGGGAAGAGTGGCCAGACCCTCCAGCCTCTGGCCATCTCCTCCTAAAGGCAGCAGTCAAAAGCACCTCTCACTCTACAGGAATTTCCTTTGCCTTTTTACACCTTTGCCCAAATCCTCAGGAAGTCTGTCCTGGTGCTGTGACTCCCTGCACTGCCCAGCCACCAGCCCTGCCTGTGTCCCTGGAAGGGCAGCACTGCAGAAGGGATAGCAATGCCTTGCACAGGCTTTGGTCATTCTTTACCCCAAAGAGGGCAAAGCCCTGCAGAACCAGCTCAGATTTTGCTGAGCAGGGCTTGCTGGACCAGTTAATCCAGCGAGTTTTCTGCCCTCAGCTCCCAGAGCTGCTTTGGGAGCTGTGAGAAATGCTACTCACTTCCAAAAATATAAAAGGTTTATTAAAACCTTATAAAAAATACAACAGAAGACTGAATACAGAAAATATTACAGCACCAGGAGCAGAGGATTTTCCCCACCTTTTGCTCATCCACACAATGGAGGTTTCACCTTTTAACCCTTTAGCTCCTCAAAATTCTGTCCATCGACCCCATCTTTGCTGTCCAGTGGTGGAGATCACTTCCTTAAACCTTGATTGGAGGTCAGGTGCTGTCATAGTAACAGTCTGACTCTCCCAAATGTCCCAAACAGAGGCCACCCCCTGATAACAACACAAGGGTGTAAAACAAAATGATAAATCTATAAAACCTCTCCTAACATATCTCCATGATATTTACCTTTTAATTGTGAGAGTCAACCATCCCATTGCTCATCTACCACAGAGGCACCCAGCTGCCTCTGCTGCTCTCCTGGAAGCTGGGCTGCCACCAAGGTGGCCTTCCCTTGGCCACCCAGGCACCCTGCAGCAGGCAGGGATGGAGTGGGAGCCTGCAGCTGGATCTTGGAGCTTTTCTCATGCAGATCACACCCGTCCTCGTTTGTTCGCAGCAAATCGCCCGTGAATGGAACATAAAGCTGTTCCAGGGGAGATGTCCCCTTGCATCAGTCCCCAGGGTAAATCCCTGGGATGTGATGCATCCAGAAATTATCCATAATACCCCACTCACGCCCTCCTGTCTGAGCAGGAAAACCTGGTGGGAGATTTCAGCTGCAAAACAACAGGCTGGGGCTTTAGCTCATGTAAACATGATTTTTTTTTTTTTTTTTTTTTTTTTTTTTTTTTTTTTTTTTTAGCTTTGAATATCTTCACTTTCAGAGCTCCTCTGAAGAGAAAAACACCACAAATTCCTTCCTGGGAGAGCAGCCAGCAGCTCCCTGAACCCCAGGCTGTTGGTGCCCCGTGTCACTGCTATGAGAGGCTGGGGAGCAGCACACAATTCCCCGTTTGCAATGTGGCAGGGTGACAGGCTCCTCAGCAGAATATTCCCACAGCCACTGCCCCGTTGGCACATTCTGCAGGCCCTGGGCTGGGGGTGGCCCAAAAGTCCAAGCTTCCCATCACCTACCAACCTGGGATGCTGCTTTCCCAGCAGCCACACCAGCTGCCCACCTTGCCAGGCTGCCACCACTGGGGGTCCTGAAGGAAGCCAGCTCTGTCCTCCTAGTGTGCAACTCCACGTCCTGGTGGTTTTGTGATCACAGGATTACGTTGGAGAAGATCTCCAAGGTCATTGAGTCCAACCTTTGGCTGTCACCCAGCCCAGAGCACTGAGTGCCACATCCAGCTGCTCCTTGGACATCTCCAGGGATGGAAACTCCAAACCTCCCTGGGCAGCCCCTTCAGTCCCTGAGCACCCTTTCCTTGGAGAAATTCCTGCTGCTATCCACCCTGAGCCTCCCCTGGCCCAGCCTGAGGCTGTTCCCTCTCCTCCTGTCCCTGTTCCTGGAGCACAGCCCGACCCCCCAGCTGTTCCCTCCTGTCAGGAGCTGTGCAGAGCCACAAGGGCCCCCTGAGCCTCCTTTTCTCCAGGCTGAGCCCCTTCCCAGCTCCCTCAGCCCCTCCTGGGGCTCCATTCCCTTCCCAGTTCCATTCCCTGGACATGCTCCAGCCCCTCAAGGTCCTCCTGGTGAGGGGCCCAGAACTGGAGACAAAACTTGATGATGGTTTTAGGTGGGTGGCACCCCACTGTGATTAATTCACCCAGATTTTAACATGTTCTGGAAACCATGTAACTTCTTTCATTTGGGTATATGGTTTGTCTTTAAAAAGTAAAGAAATTATATTAAAGATGGTCTTAAATTTGATAAAAGCATGAACTACAAACTCTTCATGTTTCCAGCCAGTTCAGTGCCCCTTTTCATCTCACTGGAAGCCACCAAATGAAGATAAAGTTCCCCCAAGGACAGGCTACCCATCTCCTTGTGGCCAAAGCCCTCAGGCTTGTACAAACTAAGGACAGCTCAGAGGAAAGATCAAACATGGCCCAGGTAGAGGCATATTCAGGGAATTGACTGGAAAGCTCTAATACAGCCTCTCTTCTTTCCCTTTTGCCTTTCCACAAGAGCCAGGCTTGCTTCAGCGTGGAAAATTGTTTTTTCACAATTGTGTTCTCAGGAGGGGCTGTCCCACTCTGAGCTGGTGTTTCTCCAGAAGAACTTGGTCCAAGGCAGACACCTCAGCTGGAAATCTCCCATCCCAACAAGCAAAGTGTTTGGAGCTGAAAGGACATCCTATCCTATTTTTAGGAGGAGCAGGGAATTACTAGATCAGTAATATGCTGTACTAAAGCTGGGTTTTAAACAAAGGGAGCAGATGCTCTGACAAGAACCCTGCACAAAATATTTTCTTTGCCAAGTGAGCAAAGGAAACCTAATTTTTTTTTAGCTGAAGAATCAGCTTTTAAAGGCAATCCCTAGTAAATGAGGTATAAAACTGAATTCAGAACATTCCCACTACTTTCTTGCCTTTCTAGCAGAGCACCCTCGGGGCTGGGCTTTCACTGCCATCCAGCTGGGGAGATGCCCCCAAGGTGGAAGCATACACACGAGAAAAAATAAAGCAGTTTAACAAGCAGTTAAAATTTGCAAGCTTTTTAAACATGATTTATCCATGCTGGGTACTCCTCTATCTCAGCAGATGCTTCCAAGTGTCTGGCACTGGAGAAAAACCCATAACTTTATTCCGTGATGTATGACTAACCTGTATTAGACTTGCACTGAAACAACTGGCTGCTGGTGGTGGAGGAATAAAAAGTCAGTGGATTGCACTGAAAACCAGAAGAGACTTCAATTATCTTGGAGGGGTTTCACAAGAAGCTGCTTCAGTCTGTCAAACACGGGTTGGAATGGGGCTGTGGGCAACCTCTCCCTCAGGAGCCACAAGGAAAAGGCACTTCCAGCCAGGAGAAGAGACCTCCACATCTTTGTGAACAGCTGGATGTGGATGGGAACCCCCACCTGGGCTGGCACCACCCCTCAAGGGGTTTCCAAGCAGAGGGAGCAAGAATTGGAGCCCAGCAGCTCCAGGCTGGCTGCCAAAGCAGGCACATCCCTCTGGGAACACAGGAATTGGAGCCCAGCAGCTCCAGGCTGGCTGCCACTTGGCACATCCCTCTGGGAACGCTGGGGAGCACATGGCTTTTATCTGTACACCACTGGAAAAACCAGCATGGACACACAGCTGGGGAAAAACAGGCCTGCTTTTAGCCTCAGGAGTGCCTTGTCTGCTTTTTCCCAAATCTACTGGATAATCTAACAGGAGATACTGCTCCCTACAAGCCATGCTGCTGGCAGCAGGACCACCAGTGCACCAGGGAGGCCTGAGGCACTCGTCAGCTGCAAAATGGCTTTCACAAAGCATCACCCCTTGTCACCTGCATCAGGGGGCCCAGAAGAATGCCCCTCAGCAGGAAAGGACCTGGGAAAGATGAGCAGAGAGCAGCCCTGCTGGATTTCAGGAGCCTGCAGCACCAGACACAGGGTCCTGCTCCTGGCTGTAAGCCAGAGATAAGGCTCCTGGAATTGCAGGGAAAAGAGTTTTCCCAGCCTCAGGTTTGCAGGAGGAGGGAAAGAAGAGCACAGGAGGCAGAGAACAGTGAAATCAATCCAGAAAAATCCGTTTTGTCCATCCTGATGAATGCAGTGCTGGCTATCAAGCCGACGCTGCTGCTAAAACCAGCCTTCCATTTCAATGTGGGCTTCTTGAAGCTCTCACCTTCATTCCTTGCAAATGAACAACAGGAGCACCCAGAGAGGCTGCACACTATGATAAAGCTCAAACAACACCTCAACTGACTCAAAATCAGAACTGAGTGTGTTTCTGGTTAAGAGGGCAGCTTAATTTATATCTTAGAGCAGCAAAGGGGGGAAAAAACCCTTCCTTAGCTGTGAACGACAGGTCCTGGAAACAGTCAACAGCTTTGCTCTTCCCCCAGCAGTTGTCTCCATCCCTCCCCTACGAGGAATGGGTTGATGGGTTACCTCAGAGCCTTGTTTTGAACTGCTCTCCTTTATAATCTTCCTCTAATGCACAACTCCAGCTGTCAGTGGAAGGGGAAAGGTGATTAAATCAGCTCGTGAGGACTCCCTGCAGGAAGGTACAGCGTGTGCAACATGTGTAAAGCAAACCTGCAGTTCATTTAAAGTTCCCTTTTCCATCACCCTGCAAGCTGACACAGCTTTAGCTCTGCAGCAACATGGACCTATTCCAACTGCTTGGAAAGTGGAAAGGGTTGGTCACTCCCCAAAGGAAAGGAGAAGGGATTTGTGAGGTCCCAAGCAATATTTCTGGTGCTGTACATTGCTTCCTTTCACAGTCTGTGTGACAGCAGTTCATCTTTGGGGTTGTACCACCCCCAAAGGCATCTTTTGCTGCCTGGACATTCCTTGGCACAAATGGGAAACAACCTCTTCTTCCCAACAGGCAACAAGCTGTGGTCTCACAGAGCTGAGGGGAATCAAGAAACTTCCTAGGAAGAAATCCAGGCTGAGAGGTGTCTGGGAATTTCTCAGTGACTTCAGGGAGAAGAGGTTGTCACCAGGTCTATGGGAATCTCAGGAAGAAGGCCACGTGCACAGGGGCACCTATCCACCCTGCAAGTAAATCCCCTTCACTTCCCCAGACTGCCTGGACCAGACTTTCCAGCCACATAAAGGAGTGGAAGACACAGATGCCAGCAGACTCTGGAAATTTTACACCTGGAGACATTCCTTGCTCTTATACAAACAGCACCTGGAAGTGAATGCAGAGTGAAAAATGGATTTCCAGCTCTCCAAGAACAAACCTACCTGAGGAAAGCACAAGACTGCTGTAAGCCCACCATTTCAGAGCTGTCATGGAGCTGAAACTGTCTCAGGGTCTGGTTTTTGTTCCTTATTAATCACTTTCATGAGCCTTTGCACGTCTGGATTCCAGCCTGACTGGAAGCAGCAGCACTGGAAAGCTCAGAAAGCTTTCTAAAGTGTGAACACCCCCCACTCCACACTCTTGGAGAAGGTTTAATGCACTTCAGGTTTGCATCCAGACTTCCAGGGGCTGAGCCAAGCAATCATCCCTCTCAGACACACAGGGTGTTCACCTGTCTGGGAGTTTCCAACCTGAAATCCAGGCTTTCATCCTGAAGTATCTTTGGCAGAAGCAGGGCCAAGAGATCACCAGGTGCAAAGGAGCTGAGATGGTGCCCAGGAAAGACAGCAAACTACCAGGGCTGCTGATGGAAAAATCCACTTTCCATCCTTCCCCAGGGATCTCCTAGGCTCCATCACCCTCATCCCATAATTAGATTGAGCAAAGAATGCCTGGCATTTGCTCCACAACTCAGGCAAGGTTTAGAAAGCCTCGAATAATGCCAAAAATCAAATATGGGTGAGCGAAGCTGCCTCTCAGCCAAGGGAGCCAAAGCCTGAGTGGGGAAGTGTGCCCCTCTCCCTCTCCTGTTTTAGTCTCCAGCAGTACAATGAGGGCTATTCTCTCCTGGAAGCAGGAATCCAAAACACTCTGGTGTTTTATGGATGGAGTACAAAGGGAAGGTATGGATTCTCCTGTGCCAGCCAACTTCCCATAAAGCAGCCATGAGGAAGCACTGGAGCTGAACTGAGGGGAAGCTGTGGGATTGGCCTTTCCAACCCACTGCTTCCCTTGCTCTCTCAAACCCCTCAACCAAAACGTGGCATTCACCAGGCCAGACAGGAAGGGAAATGGGAAGAAAACCTCTCTCCCCACCACCACTCCTCTTTATGAAACTGCCACCCACCAAAGGCATGACCTTGAGATTCCAGCCAGCCCTGGAACAGGGAGGGCTGAGTTGGGGACAAGAGCTCCAGATTGTGTCATCAAGGGCCCAGCCTCCTCCACACAGTGCAGCATTCCCACACCTTTGGTCCTGCCAAAAGGGAAAAGAGAGCCAGGAGGGAGCAGGGCCATGCCACAGAGGGCTCCTGGGCTGCTCTGTGGAGTCACATCCTGCATTCAGGTGGTCTGGTCTCAGATATGTTACCAGGAGGCAAAATTGATTAAAATACTCTCTGGAATAACTCCATGTGGTTATCATGGGTAACCCTGAGCTGAACAGTCTTTGCCCAGGACAGTGAGTGACAACAAGGTTGTGATGGGACGCTTGGAAGAAGGGAGAAGCCAGCTTGCTGCTTTGGAGACCAGAAATGTGCCTTTCCTTCCCTCTCACACCCCTGTGGTGACCAGTGACAGGAGGGAATGGTTGGAGCTGTGTCAGGGCAGGCTCAGGCTGGAGCTCAGGGAAAGGTTCTGCCCCCAGAGGGTGCTGGGCACTGCCCAGGCTCCCCAGGGAATGGGCACAGCCCCGAGGCTGCCAGAGCTCCAGAAGGATTTGGACAATGCTCCCAGGGATGCCCAGGGTGGGAGGCACAGCCCTGCCCAGTGGCTTCACTCCCCTGGGACTCCCACAGCCCAGATAATGAAGGAGGACATTGGATGTGGTGTGCCTGCTGGATGAAGATCCAGGGAGTGACCTCGATGGACATGGAGCTGATGGGAACGGATCCTGGCAAGCTGGTAATGATGGGAGCTGCAGCAAGACCCACCCTGAGGCACAACCATGACTTTGCCTTATTGTGCATCCCAACTCCCCACTGCAGGAGACACAAATGTGCCTGTAGGTGGCCCAGAAACACTGGCTTATAAAAAAGAAAAAGGGAGGGGAAAAAAACTCCAGAATGAATGCAGCGTCTGTCACCCTTTTGCAGAATTGTTATGTTTTTTGTGTGTAGTTGGTGCTTGTTTTCCAAAGATTTACATTTTTATGTGTGTGTCATTCGCTTTTCATGCATTCGGAGACCTCAGAGCTTAGAAATTCAAAATACTTGTCAGTCACGTCAATCCTTTTGGACAAAACAGAGCTGCCACTTGGATGGATTAAAAAAAGCCCACAACAAAACAACAAACAAAACACACTTTTCTCTCAAGCTGTGACTCGGTCACTCCGCTCAATGCGGGCAAGACAATGTTCAGAGAAAGCAAAAAGAAGGATCTGAGTTTTCATACTCATCGGTGGAACTAAATTGATTAAGGTCATTTCCTAGGTAGGTTTGAAATCTTCTGCAACAATTTTTTGCTTTTTTGAAAAGAAAAGCGTTCCTCCCCTCCATCCCCCCCCCCCCCCAAAAAAAAAAAAAAAAAAAAAACCCCCCCCCCCCCCCCCCCCCCCCCCCAAAAAAAAAAAAAAAAAAAAAAAAAGGAAAAGTCACCACTGCAAAAACATTAAATCTGCTTGGGTAACTCAGAATATATGTTGGCAAGGCAACATATCTCAGCTTGAACAGTAAACCTGCTATGTCAGAGGCTCTGCCACATATGAAAGAGGCTTGGGTTTCAATATCTCATGCTGAATTTACTGCTTTTCAGCCTTTCACGGCCAAGTATTTGATGTCTCTCCTTTCACTGCTGCAATCGATAGGGTGACCTTATGTAAGAGTTTCCTGACCTTTGCTGTTGTCAGTATTGTTCTGCTAAAATGTAATTTAACTCTTTTTCTTTAGTCTGGAAATAGCACTGTACAGACAGCAAACACGAGAGGGGCTTGGGGTTTTTTTCCCCCCTTAACCTAAAGGCAAGAGGCACCATCCATCATCAGAGTTGGCTTCAAACCAGAGGATGACAAGAAGCATCATCTGCAGAGGGTCTGGTTGGTTTCCCAGCACTTTCTTGTACCTTTTTAGTAAGTTAAAAACCCCAAAAAGCCTTACTCTGATGCTCATTCCTGCTCAGTATTTTAGTATTGAGGGGTCTCCCTGGATTCACATCACTGGGATGTTGGTGTCTCCTTGGCACTATGAAGTTACAGCATTTCCTGCAGCTAAGGCCTTGAATGTATTTCACATAATAAAAACAAAACGATCAAGACTTCTATGAAAAAAAAAAAGAAAATAATTGCTTTCAAACAGCAACTACCAAAGCAGAAGGAGGCTGATTTTTCTTGTGACAGTGGATGTTGAAGAGTCAGCCACAGGTTTTAGACTTACAGCTGGCTTATCCATGCCAGGATCTCTGGGAGCCTGGTTTGAATCTCATTGTAACCCTGTAATGCAAGTACTTTTGTGAGAGCAAACTGCCATGGTTATCCTCTGCTGTGCTGCTGTGATTTCATCTCTGAGTTCTGGCTGATGTGGGTATTACTCTGCATTAGCCATGCAGATGCACACGTCGCCACTCACACCCATACATTTGCACAGGATTATGGCTGAAATTCCTGATCCTGCTTATAAAAAGCCCTATAAATCCCAGAGAGCTCCTTTTAAATGGGCAGCATTATCCTACTGTAAATCCGGGGTGTAAGTCAGAGCAGACTCTGGCTCAGATGCTCTTCAGCCACACATCCTAATGGAGCAGGGAGGCTAAAAACAAACCCTGGGCTCTGCACACACCAATTCCCCCACCAAAAACCATCCCCATCACATCCCCAGCCCCATACCCCTTCACTTCTTAAAATACCAGCTCCACTCTTGTCATGGAGAAACTCTCAGAAAGAGAATTAAGAGCTGGGCTTTGGCAGCGCTGCCCCCGCCCCCACGTGCTTCAATATTGCTCACAGCTGAGTTATTTCTTGCTTCTTAGGAATTTTAACTGGCTTTTATGCTCAGTGAACTCGTGAAAGGAGAGTACCTAAAGTCAGCAGTGCTGAAACCATGAATTAGCACAAGGAGAAAGGGGCCAGTTGGGTGTTTCTTGCAGTACATTATCTGCATAATGCCAGAGGAGCTGATTTAAAGTCACTGTGCTACACCTGAACATCATTTATGGCTCATAAAAGGAAAGCTGTGTTTAAGGAACAATAAAGCAGCACTGCACTTTCTGTGGAAGAAGAGAAATAAAGCCTTTCTCACGGAGCAGATGTATTTTTATTTGCTCAATGTCTGCCTCCGAGGCACGTGGAGATGCTTTACCAGAAAGCCCAAGAGTTAAGGAGGAGGACTCGCTCCAGGTTATGGATTATGTTTGATTTGTGTTCATTTTTCCAGCCAAGCCTTAACACAGCAAAATTGACCTCCTGGAAAAGGTAAGATCTGAATCTCCATGGACACCTGTAGCTGTCAGAGGAGCAAGGGAGATCCCCAGGCACAGCAAGCCACAGCAGGGAGGAGCAGGGACCCTTCATAAAACAGAATCACAGAGTCATGTTGATGGTCTGGGAGGTCTTTTCAAACAAAGACCAACCTGTGATTAATCCCCACCTTGTCACCCAGCCCAGAGCACCAAGTGCCACACCCAGTCTTTCCTTGAACACCTCCAGGGATGGGGACTCCGTCACTCCCCCGGGTAGCCCCTTCCGATGCTCAGCAAACTTTCCATGAAGAAATTCTTCCTGAACACCCCAAGTTCCAGGCTCGGGATGTTTGGCCAAACAAAGTGACAGCAGCTGTCACATCAACCACTCTAAGTCACAGTCACATCACAGAAGACACCTATTTTCACTCACCTGCTATCTGTTGATAAATTCCCTCATTTCAGTCTCCAGGGAGTCCAGACCCACACTTTGGTCTCAGTGCAAACACCAGCTGAGGTATTGTGTCACACAAGAGAAAAGCTTCCTAGAACACAGACAAGTTTTTAGCTATTACACTCCTGCCAGTTTGATTTTTGAGAATTTTTAACATGAAACCAAAGTCCTAATGAGAAATACACAATTACAAACTCCATCCCTTCTGTCCCTCTGCACTGTTCTGCCCTCCACCCATTTCCCATCCTCTGCCCACTGCCTCCCTTCCCACAGAGTCGTGGCCACCTCAGGGCCACTCAGCAGTGCCAACCCCTGGAGAGGATTTGGAGAGAGAATTGGAAGGTTCCCACTTCCCAAACTGCTGCCTCCCAGCTCCACTTGTCCTTTCAAGAGACAAGGTGAATCCTCAGCTCCAGGTTTTCCCATCAAGGAGCTGGAAAGGATCCATGTGTGCACAGTATTGACAGCAAGGGTCATGGTCCTGACCTTTCCCTGCTCCCTGTCTGACCTTGCTTTTGGAAAAGGCACCATCACACCACGATTCACCTCCCCGAGGAAGAGGCCTGGAGACTTTATCAGTGTGGTTTAAGCAGCAGGTCTGCAGGATCTCCCCAACACTCAGCACCACCCGGGCTCTGCGCAGGGCTGACGCCGCTCTGTGAATACCAAACTGCAGAGGGAAAGAAAAAAAAAATTCTGTGAGTTTCTGCCAGTGTAGAGCTACAGCACCACGTGAGAACAACCCACTGCCTGAGAGGGAACCTGAACTGAAACAGTTCTACTGCTCTAAAATGAAAAACACCCTGCAGGGAGACAGGAGCAGGATGCCAGAGCTGTATCCAGCACCTTTGGGGAGGACACACAGCTGCACAGAGGGATGCTGAGGGAAGGGAAGCAATTCCCAGCTAAAGCAGAGGATTAATTTCTCAGCATTAACCCATTTCAAGTGTCAGCACAAGGGAGAACTTTCCTTGCAGCTCAGCAGCAGCTTAACGTTAACAGGAAACACAAAATACCCACAGTGTACAAGAAGCATCAGCACAAAAAGCTACGCCTGCACTCCATCCTGACAGCTTCCCTGCAACCAGAAATCCTTTTTCTTTTGGGATTTCTCCCCATTTGGGAATGGACTGGTGTTTTTTTAGAAACACCAGTACAAGGAGAGGATGGCAGGCTTAACATCTGTTTCTACAGGATGACCTTTGAGGAGGCAGTAATGGAATGTGTAGAGAGAAACGAAATAGAGTCATTCCCAGATTGTTTGGCTGCTGGGATGGCAGAGGGATGAGGGCATGCTTGGATTGAACAGGAATTTAAGTGTAGCGCTGCCCTGGAGCAGCAAACACGGCTGGGAGACATCACTGATTTGACATTAAATACCTTGTCCTGAGGTGAACACCACCAGGATTCAAGTGCTTTGCTGGCTTAGAGCTCCACTTGAGGCATCCCACAGCGCCTGGATCCTGCCCCACTCGGACGCTGCAGGACTGCAAATCCACAACAAAAGGAAGAAGAGATAAAAAGGGATTTAGTACTGTCAGGACTGCTAACCCCCAATTCCACAGCCAGCAAAAACCACAGAGGGCTGAACCTGGATTAGTCCAAATATCCGCTCCATCTGCACACTTCCGTATTTTCCTTCCCCGTATTTATTTCCAAGCTACAAACACAGCTTTTCATCAGTCCTAGCAGCTTTTACCTCATAAATCCATCACTTTTACCTTCCCCACCAGCACAGACCCACTCCTCCCACCCCTTCCCTGCTCACCATGCTCCAGTGCCTCTCCCATTCCCCCATCAGTTCTTTCTGGCCACCAAACACCAGGAAAACTCTGACTGACCTGTGTGCTCCTGCACCAAAGGACAGAGGGTGGCCTTGAGATTCCTCCTTTTTTGGCTTTTTTCTTTTTTTTTTTTTTTACCTGAGGAGAAGGCTAGCCTGAGGAGAAGTCAAACCACTGGTAGGCACAGGTTTTGTTTTCTTTTTCTCAGATCTTTATTTTACAAAAATAACTTACAAATAGAGACAACTCTCAGCAGTAAGATCACTCACTCTGTGCAGGAGGATACAGCCTGGTGAAGCAGGGGTGTAGGAGTTAAGGACTCTGACAATACTGTTAATTTTAACATGATGGCAGCTATATTACACTACATATATTTCATGCTCCAGCATGTGGGTGTGACACCACATAAAGCCATGGTCCATAAAGTGTGCCAGCCAGGGAGGATGCTCCCAAGAGATCATTTCCATCCTATTTATCAGCATCCTCTTGGAGCCAAACGGCCACCTAACACTCAGACTACAGCACTCTGGATACACTCATCAGCAATATACTTCAAATACATGATAAAAATATATTTAACTTTCAAATACACTTGTATAAGGTACACCAAGAGGCAGAAAATAAAGTCTCGAGCTTTTAAATACAACACACTATATATATAAACGTACACAAGGAGACAAGAGGGAATCAAGACGTGGAAGGACAAGCTTATCCATGTTATCTATGGTACACAATGGCTTTGTCTGCCAGGAAGTAATTTCCATTTGCATAGCGTTGTTGAGGAGTCCACACTGGGCTAGGAGGAGAAAAGGTTTTCATTTTGGTACCACTTCCACTTTGCAACTGATCCTACTCTTAAATTACACTTCGTCCTCTCTCTTCTGTAGGCTGGAATTCACGCCGCGTTCGTAACAAGCACATTGAAAGGAAAGGGGTAAAAAATAAAAAAAAAAAAAATAAAAACAAACCGTAACACACATAAAAAACACCACATCAGGTCAGAGAGTCAAGAAAGTTTCTTTCTGGGGTTGCAGTCATTTGGCATTTTGCTCCAGAGCTGAGTATTCTGCTTCTGACACTCTGGAGGCGTCGATGAGTTTAGTGAGGCCAGTTTTGGCAGAGTACTTGAAAATAAAGGCTTTCATGAGCTCATATCTGTAGTTGCGGTTGATGAAACTGTACAGGATGGGGTTGACGCAGCAGTGGACTAGGGAGAAACACTGAGTGATGTGGAGGGTGGCGTAGAGGAAGTTCTCCATCTGGCAGCTGAAGGGGATGAAATGAAGGCTGTAGAAGATGTCCAGCAGGACTGCCACGTGGTAGGGCAGCCAGCACACCAGGAACACCACAACGTAGGAGAAGATGATCTTCCCGTTGCTCTTCCGCTCCTGGTCGCTGGAGGTGGAGATGCTCTTGGCCAGGAGGAAATAAAACACGGCGATGATGGGAAAGGGGATGAGGAAGCCCAGCACCACGGAGATGAGCTCCATGCCAATGAACCACTCCTTGAAGCTCTCTTCGGGGTAAACGGGCCTGCAGTAGGTCTCGTTGTTGGAAGAGACCGTCTTGAGGTAATAGGTGTCCGGGAGGGAGGCGGAGAAGGCCAGGAGCCACACCAGGATGCAGATGCAGCGGCGGATGATCTTCTTCTTGCGGCTGCTGGAGTTGGTGAAATAGGCGACCGAGAGGTAGCGGTCCACGCTCATGCACGCCAGGAAGAAGATGCTGCTGTACAAGTTGATGGAAAATATCAGGTGAGTTATCTTGCACGTGATTTCCCCCATGTGCCACTGGTTGTGCTGGACGAGCGAGACGACCCACACAGGCAGGGTGATCACGACGCACAGGTCGGCGATGGCCAGGTTGAAGATGTACAGGTGGGTTTCATAGCCGGTCATTTTGGCCTGCAGGTTGACCCACACCACCACCGAGTTGGCCACCAGGCCTATGACGAAGATGAAGATGTAGAAGAAGGACAGGGTGTAGAGCAGGGCGCTCTTGTTGAGCGTGCCAGGGCATGTTGTCGCATCCACCGTGATGCACTCGCCGTTGTTGCATGTCCAGTTGATCTCCGTCAAGTTGGCTGTCTCCAGGAAATCCAGGATGGAAGTCAAGTCAAGTGCGCTCATGGTCGCTCGGATTGGAACTCAAACGACCTAAAGGCAAAACAGGATTGAAAGAAATGACGTAAATTACGGAGCTATTTCTGCTGCCGTGTCATACCGGGACGCGCCGCTTTAGTGACATCCTGCTCTTGCCAGGCACCTTCCATTAAAGCACTCCATGGAGTAAAACAACCAAGACACTTAGCAAAACTCATCTGCTTGACAAAAGAGGAGCAGCACCAGATTTTGTGCGATTTTTCCTTCTCCTCCAGCTCACATCTGACATCATCAGGTTGGCTATCGTCCCTGGGTGTGAAATCTGCAAAGTACACCGTGGCCAAATAAATGTCAGGCAACGAAATCTGTCTCCTCCGGCATAAATGATGCTTCTATCGCTTTCAGCAGGGGAATCTTTAGGCCATTTTATCTGCACTCCCTCAAGCACAGTAGAATTGATCTGGCTGATACATGGTACCGTAAAACATTTACCACAGGCTCTGGTCAGCATCTTGTCAAGTCATACAGATGCACAAAGCAGAAGTGAGGAACTAAGGGGCTTTGTACTCCTATCCAAACTTAGATTTAATTCTGCTCTGTCCTCCCTCCCTCCCTTCCCTCGAATTCTACAAAGAATTCCCCCGAATTTTACAAAGTATCCCCTGCATTTAACAACCATTACACAGCGTTGAGAAAAGAAAGAAAAACTTGCAGTCTGACTGCTGAATAGATCTGCTGGTCTTAAGTTTTCTTTTTAGGAGAGTGCTTTGATTTCAAAACACTCCCCCATCATGGTTGGCTCCACAACTGCCTCCTTTCCACCCTTTTGCTTTTCTATATATACTTTTGCTGCCTCTTCAGTGCTTTCTTCTACCTGCAGGCAGTGGACAAAGCAACTTGTTAACTTCCTCACCAGCAGAAAGAAAAGGCCCTTAATGGCTCACACAAAACCCTAAGTGGGGCTGCTAACTGCTCTTGTGCTTTTGGGGAGGCATAAAAATGCTGTCCCCCCTCCCTGGGACCCTCACAGGACCCTCAGTACCACCCACAGCCCTGTGCCCACCACACTTCAGCCAGGCCAGTTTTGGAGCGCAGGATCCAGCCTGGGATGTGCCAAAATAAAGCTGCAGAGGTGAGATCCCAAGGGATGGATCCTTGTTCCCTCATGGCTTCACCTGAGCTGGACCATCAGGTCAGCCAGCCCACCCATGGACACATCCAGCACCCCAAACAATGGTCACCTTGCTCTTCCCCATGACCACGGCCCCAGAAAGAGACGGACCAGCCTGGAGAAAGCCAGTGTGGCCAGAGAGCAACAGGGATCTCCAAATATCCCTGACCCCACCACAGGATCTCTTGGTAGGGTTTCCAGGAGCACAGAGTGGGGTTAAGCAGGGAAGAGCTCAGATGTCTTGAATACCCTCTTCTCACCCCCTCTCCCCAAAAAGGGACCTTGGTTGACACAGCACCTCTCCATCTGCATAATGAGCTCTTCCCAAAGCTCCCACCCTCCTGCCCGTCAGGGACAGAGGCTACGGAAGAGAAGGGAGATAAGGGGGGAGATTACCCGAGAGGACTCAAGGCACTATTGTCCCAGCAGAGGGGAAGCTGGTGGCACTAACAATGAGGGGGGCCCTGCACACATTCAGGGGAGATCAAATCTCTCCACAAACAGGCCCAAATTGGCCCTGTGAGGAGATCTGCCCTGTGGCTTTCATCCTGCTGGCCTGATGAAAGACGGAGCCGAGATTCAAACCAAATTAAGCACGGATTTTGCTAAAACACTGCCTAAAGAGGGAGCTGAGCCAGTGGCAGCTCTCCATCCTGGGATAGTCGACCCTGTGCTCATCTCAGGAAAGCAGGCAGTGATTTAACCCACCCTACACAGGGCAGAGGGGCTGATCCACCCCCCAGAGCTGCCAGTTCCACCCTGGTGCTGCAGGCAGCAGGGGTGGATGCATCCCCTGGATGTTCACTTCATCCCAGGGCTGCAAGTGGGACAGAGGGATGGGGCTCCCGCCAGACCTCATCCAAGGTCCCATTGCATCCCCAGCACAAACACCTTCCAAGCTCCTACACACAGGAGAAGGAGCACCATCCCCAAGTCCCTATACCTCAAAACTCTGCAGCAATTAAAGCAAACCCCCTAAAAGCCACAAAACTCCCAGCCCCATGGCAAAGGCCACCGGCTCCTGCTGGTATTTGGGAGCAGCAAGGGGAGCACAGCAGGAGGAACACCCCACTACCCCCTGACACCCCACAGAAGTAGCATGGATGGGCCTGGGCTTCTCTGGAAAGTCACACGGTCTAAAACAAGGGGAACGGGCTCACTCTACATCCCAAGACCCCAATTCAGGACAGGACTGTGACCATCCAGCACCAGCAAGCCTCCAGCACATACCTCATGGAAAAGAAAACTCAAACCTGGCTGACGGGTGTCAGATTCCGACAGAGAGGTAGCAACAGGGCAGCAGAGAGCCCTTGAGGCTGGGGCTCACACCAGTGCTGGGGACACCACGGCCACCACAATCGCAGCTGCTGGCTCAGAGCCACCCTGGGGGTGTTAGGGAGCACGAAGGATGCTCAGCCCGCTCCCAGCCCGCCTGCACTCCGAGAGCACGGCTGCTGCACACACGTGCATCCATCTGCCTGCGCCTTTCGCATCCCCAGCGCGGCAATAAAAACCCGAAACCGAGCCGGCCTCCCAGGCTCCAGGTCCCGCCGGGGAGGAGGGCTGTGCTCACAGATTACAGCCCCGCAAACCGGGCTGTAGTCTGGGATTAGCTGCTGTAACCTGAGCTCCGACTCCCACCCAGATTAGCTGGGAGGTACGGGGGGGAACCCACCAAACAAACTCAATAAAACCACTCCGTGCCCCTAAAAAAAATCCCTTCAGCGCTCTCTGCAGACAGCACAGCATCCGAAAAATTCGTGAAGGAAGCTGGGACCGTAATTTGCGTCCACGACACTGCAAAACTCTTGCAGGCCATCACCCCTTCCACCTAGCAGGCACATGTGCTGAGTCCAGTCGTTGCTAGTTTACAGGACAAGAAGGAAAGCAGACGGGCCCAAAGTCCTGCTCCAGACCTCCAGAGCTGTCCCTGGAGCTGATGCAGCCTGCAGGATTGCACCCTTCCCATCCCACCTCCTGCCCAGACCCGCTGCAGGCTGTGACAAAGCAAACAGGCACAGGCATCCCTGCCTAGCAGGGCAGCCCGGCACGGCAGGGCAGTGTCCAAGCCCTCAGCAATTTGGGGAGCTTCCCAGAGCATCCCACAGCCCGCTCCTGCCCGCACTCAGACCTGCCTCCCGACTGCTCAGGGGTGCGGGCAAGCTGCGCTTCTCCCAAATGGAGCAGGAAACCAGCCATGGCAGGAAAAGCCGGGATGGCCGGGCGGGCTGTCACCCGCACACCTTCACCCTTCCCGTGTGCCGGCTCTGCAGCGTGAGGAGGCGGCCGCCACAAGAGGACACCCACGCCCGCAAGGGTATGCGAGCCCGGTACATTCAAACTCTCCGGCAGTTCCGAGCTGAAGAAACAAACAACAACAGCAGGGGAAGGAGCGGAGCCGAGGAGCGGAGCCGAGGAACGGAGCCGAGGAACGGAGCCGAGCATCGCACCTGGGCACGCAAGGGCACCCACACGGGAGCGGCGGCCGCTCCAAGCTCCCCCAGACCCTCCCGCCACGGGGAACCCCGGTGGGGACAAGCAGGAGCGGCTCCCCCAGCCCGTGCGAGCCCACAGGGACGCGGGGAGGCCGCGAGCGCTCGGCAGCACCGGGCCGGCCGCGCCGTGACCCCTCACGGGTCCCGCAGCCCGGCGGGGCTCCCCCGGCGCCGCCCTTACCTCGGGGCCTGGCGGCAGCGCTGCCCGAGCGAGTGAGCGCGGCCCCGGCGCCGCCGCCGCCTTATATCGGCCGTGAGGGGAGCCCGCCTCCCGGGGGCGGCTCCGGCGGCCCGGCTCCCATCGGCCCAGCCCCAGAGGCGACCGGCCCAGCCCCGGCAGAGTCGGAGATCAGCTCAGCGCAGCCCCGGCTCGGCCCCAGATCGGCACGGCCCCGCCCGGCACGGCCCCGCCCGGCGCTCCGGGAACGGGAGCGAGGGGTGCGGGCAGCCGGGGTGGGAGAGGGGTGATACCGGCACGGGGGAGAGATAAGGAGGGGGGAAGAGGGGGAAAGGGAGGAGAAAGAGAGAGGGGAAAGCGAGGGAAAGAGAAGTAGAGAAAGGGAGGAAAAAGGAGAGAAGGAGAGGAAAAGAAATGAGGAAAAAAAGAGAGAAAAAAGAGGGCAAAGGAGGGCAAAAGCAGAAGAAACGAGGAAAAATATAAAGGAGAAAAAGATAATCAGAGGGAGGAAAATGAGAGAGAAAGAGGAAAAATGAGAGAAAAGGGCAAAGGAGAGCAAAAGCAGAAGAAAAGAGGAAAAATGAAAAAGAGAGGGAGGAAAAAAGGAGAAAAAAGAGGAAAAAGAGAAAAAAGAGGGAAAAGGAGAGGGAAAAAAGAGGGAAAAGGAGAGAAAAAACAGAAGAGAAAAAAGAAAAAAAGAGGAAAAAGAAAAAGAGAGGGAAAGAGGGAAATAGAAAAAGAGAGGAGAAATGAGAAAAGGAGAGGAAAAAACAGAAGAGAAAAAAGAAAAAAGAGGAAAAAGAAAAAGAGGGAAAGAGGGAAATAGAAAAAGAGAGGAGAAATGAGAAAAGGAGAGGAAAGAGAAAAAGAAACATGGAAAAAAGAAAAATAAGAGAAGGAAAAAGAGAAAAGTAGAGAAAAGAGAAAGCAGAAGAAGAGATGCAAAGAGAGAAAAAGTGAAAAAAAGAAAAAAAAAGGTGAAAAAGAAAATGTGGGAAAAGAGAAAAAAGGTGAAGAAAGAGTAAAATACAGAAGAAGAGAGGGATGTCATTGTATAGAGTAAGAGTTTAGAAGCTACAATAGAAGTATATGTATGTACATATGATAATATCCCATTGGGTAAAAGTATCCACAGTGCAGTAGAAATAAGTAAAAGTGATAGCTTAGAAAACCAAAATAAACCCTGTGGCAACTATTAGTTTAGAAAGTTATGTATTACCTTGTAAATAAGAAACTTGTGACTGCTCTTGAGCTATGGCTGACTGCTTGCTCCTTTATAATCTCACAGCCTCTGAGACTGATGTTTATCTGAGCAATAAATTGTTTCCAGCCCAAAAATAGTCCCATCCCTTTATTACAATAATTCTGAGGGAAAGGGGGGGTCAGTCAGGCTGTCTGTCCCAGGGAAATGCTGGGATCAGATGTCCATCCCCCTGCCCAGCCCTGCCAGCGGCACTGACAGCTCCCAGGGGTCTCCACCTGGCTGCTCCCAAAACACCAGGTGAGCTCAGCTCCCAAACCCTCCCCTGAGCCCACACCGACCTACAGCTCCTAAATCAGCTCAGCAGGGCTGAGCCATGCCCAGCCAGGACATGCAGCTTAGCTGACACCTCTGAACCACGACTTTTTGGAAGATACAGGGCTCAAGTCTAGCCCTTGGACCTGTCCCCAGAAAGCATGTGTTTTGTTTCCCAAAAAACCACATAGTCCTATATCCACAGGCAATTAACAAGACAAGGAGGAATGGTTTCAAACTGAAAAAGAGTAGGTTTAGATGGGATATTGGGGGAAAAAAATCTTCCCTGGAAGGGTGATGAGGGCCTGGCACAGAAAAGCTGTGGCTGCCCCATCCCTGGAAGTGTTCCAGACCAGGCTGGATGGGGCTTGCAGCAATGTGGGATATTGGAAGGTGTCTGGCCCATGACAGGAGGTGGCACTGCATGGGCTTTGGGGTCCTTTCTGGTTTGGCTGCCAGGGAACAAGAACAGTCTCCCACCTTCCCACGGATGGAAAGGGTGGGATGTAAAGTCTCTCATCTCCTTTCCTGACCCCTGCTCTCCCTGGGTGAGGTCCTCCCAACTTCACAGCTGTTGTGAGCAAAGTGTTTCAGCATTTGCTTGAATTCTGAGTGCTTGCCCAAGTCCATGGATGCTGGTGGGATTGAAACACAGTGATGTCAGAGAGCGACAGGATTATGGTCAAAAATAAGCAGGGACTGAGGAACTTGGCTAAATCAGGCTCTGAAAATCCTAGGGAGGAAAAAAACCAACAAAACTAAAGGCACTCTAGCAGCACTCTGATTGCTTGGCCAAAAAAGCAAGTGGAGTGCTTTTGCCTTACTTGGTGTGCCAGAAAATAACATCAAAAAGTGCAAAGTCTTCCACAGCTCTCCAGAAATACCAGCCAGCACCTGGAACCACAAAGCTGCTGGAAGTTCAGAAGTCACAGGCAACCTGCCCTCTCCTGCACTTTGCCCAGGGCAGAGCCTCCCTGCCCTCTCCAGGTTCCTCCTTTCAGGTGCCATTTTATTTATCTTCCTCACAGAAGAGCCAGGGCCAATTCCCTTTTAGCTACAAAAACTAGATTTTGTTTGGTGCTCAGGCATTAAAAATCTGCATGATACAAAACCACCTCTCTAGAACAGAGCAAGCAGAGCTGGGAACCTCAGATCAAATCAGCAGAAGGTCGAGGTGCCGCCTGCTTGCCATGATTAATTGGTGTCTGCCACCAATCCAAGAGATGTGATTGCAGATTGCAGTTGCTATGGCCAGCAACTCCTTGGAGATGCAGCTGTCCAGGTGATCCATCACTTACTGAAATGAGACAGGCTGGGAGAACTGGGATTGTTCAGCCTGGAAAACAGAATGTTCTGGGGAGACCTTAAAGCACCTTCCAGTGCCTGAGGGGGGTTCCAAGAGAGCTGAAGAAGGATTTTGGATAAGGGGGAATGGCTTCCCACTGCCAGAGGGCAGGGTTAGATGGAATATTGGGAAGAAACCCTTCCCTGTGAGGGTGGGGAGGCCCTGGCACAGGGTGCCCGGAGTGGCTGCCCCTGGATCCCTGGCAGTGTCCCAGGCCAGGTAGGATGGGGCTTGGAGCAACCTGGGATAGTGGAAGGTGTCCCTGCCCTTGGCATGGGTGGAATGGGATGAGCTTTAAGGTCCCTTCCAACCCAAACCATTTTATGATTTAGGAAAGCAAAGCTCTGCAGTTTTCACCCTGTTATGGAGGAGTCTGTGGCAACATGTCAGTGTTGGGCAAAATGCAGCACTGAAAGCCAGATCATTGTTTAACTGCTTTGGTTTGCATTTATATTTTGTTTAACTGTCTGAACTACAGCAATGTGTTCTTTTTTTTTTTTTTTTTTTCTCCAAAAGCACAAGTTGTTAGTAATGGAGGTAGGGGAGAGAAAAAATCCTGAATTTCTCCCAGTCCTCACAGCCTTTCCCTATTGAATTTGGGAACACAGGCTGAAAGCACCCTCCCTTTCTCTTAAGGCTTGCCTTTCCAGCTGGGAGGCAGATGGAAGCTGACATCCAGCCCTGCCTACCCAAATCAACAGAGAAATTAAAAATAAAAAGTAAAAAACTCCAGTTGGCAGCTTTGAGTGCTGGGAAGACACAGGTTTGGGAATGAGAGAGAAGGCCAAGAAGGCAAAGTGCAGATTGTATTGGGTGGGGGAGCATCTGGATTGCACAGCAAGTATCGGAATGGGACAAAGGGAAAACATTTCTCCAGTTGCACAAGAGAGGGTTTGCGTGCCGCAGGAGCAGCCTCACGCACACAGAGAATGGTGCCAGGAGCTCAAACACCCACCCAGGCACGCCAAAACCTGGCACAGCCCTGGAGGAAGGCAGGCTGTGATCCATGAAGTGTCCGAAGGGGAAGCCCAGCATCCTGCGCTTCCTCCCTCTGCCAAGACAGCCAGCCCTGTGTCCTCTCCTGGTCACGTTCCTTGCTGCATCGCTGGGATGATGGATGGATGGATGGATGGATGGATGGATGGATGGATGGATGGATGGATGGATGGATGGAGGAACGAGCCCCTGTGCTAACAAAAGGAATGAACAGATGACTGCGTCAGGAGTCACCTCTGAAACGGCAGCAGAAAGGAAACGAGCGGCACGTTTCCAGCAGTCAGCGGCTGTGGTGCTGCCCGGCTTCACTTCCCCCAGCAGCAGGGAACAATCAGGGCATTTAATGCCAAACCCTGCCTCCAGCAGCGTCAGCAGCCTCAGGGAAGCCCCAGGGCTGCTCTCCTGTCCAGCTCCATCCTGTCTGGTCTGGAACAGACACGCGATGAGGAAGGCAGGGGGAAGAGAGCAGGGAGAAGCAGCCTCCCACTGCAGGGCAGGAAAAGTTCTCGTGCTCACAGGCAGCTCCAGGAAACCAGAGTCCTCCTCTGCACAAGGACGGAGTGAGCCAGAGGTGCCCCAAGCTGAGGAAGCTGCTCAGGGGGTGGGAAAGGCAGTGCTAGAGAAACTGTGGCAGAAAAAAGCTGACCTCTTAAAAGTGGAGAAAGAAGGAAGAGAAATGCACAGAGAGGCTGCCAGGGCAACCACTGCCCATCCTAGGGCAAGGCTCCTGCTTCCCCTAGCCTAGCCTAAACCACTAAACCAAGCAATAAAAGAGAAATCACAGCTCAGGACTTCCCTTCCTCCTCCACAGCACCCACCTGTTAGTTCAAAGGTTCATGAGATATTATATTTTTATTGCAAAAAGCCACTCGGGGGCTGGTTTCCATCTCTGCTGCAGCTCCAAGGCTGCATTTTCAGCTTCAGCACCACAACAGTAAGGACCAAACTGAAGAGGAAGATTTTCCAGCATAAAGCTGAACTTTTTGGGCTGTCACAGGCCTGCAGCATCTGTGGTTTGAGGCAGCACACGTGGAAAGCTTTGTGAAAAGCTGCCGGGAGGGATCTGTGTTTTCCAGGCCCCGTCCAGCATGGGGACGCTGCCGTCAGCTCTCGCCTCCTGACAAGTGATGGTGAGCAGCTCTGATTCAGAGAGACAACTCAAAACACACAGTGCTTCATGTGGCCCTCTTCAGCTGGGCCACCCAGGCTTTTAACCATTCTCTGGCTTTGTCCACCCAAAGACAGAATCATGGAGTTGTTTAGGTTGGAAAATGCCTCCGAAATCATCGAGTCCAACCTGCGACTGATCCCCACCTTGTCACCCAGCCCAGAGCACTGAGTGCCACATCCAAGCATTCCTTGGACAGCCCCAGAGATGAGGAGAGAGACACAGCAGGAGAAAGGTTTAAGGTCTTGTCCACCTGCATGGCGGGGCATTTTCTGTCAATCCCAGCGAGCTTTCCCAAAGCCAAGCAGTAATATGGCAACAATTCCAGCAGGATCCACTGAGGAAAGGGCTGGCAGAGCAATCAATGTGCTATTTTCAATGTAATGAGAGGTTTCAGGAGAAATCAATTGGTGGTGGAATTAGGAATATGACCTGTGTAACCAGTAATTACAGAAGATGGGTTTCCCCTTCACAGTTCATTTCCATCTTACCCTTTCCACTAAATAAAGGTGTTACCAATGGATGTTATTTGCTGCTTCTTAATCTGCTGTCAGAGGCATTACTGCCATTTATTTGAGAGCATGCCAGAATGTGACCATGAGGAGGATAACATCAAACCCTGAGTCAGAAATCCTGCCTGGAGCAGTAAAGCAGGCAGCAGAGAAGATTTTTTCAGAGACACTGATTTTTACATAAACATTATTCAAAAACTTCTCCTGTCCTCACAGCGCACTCTCAGATTAGCAGTGAGACGTGAACATGGCAAGGGTAGGTTTTGACAGGAGCCATCCTATGGAAATCAGCATCAACAGCAAGTGGCAGGCTGGGGACAGAGAGAAGAAAGCAAGGAGCTGGAATTAGGACAGTGGGATCCCCCCACCTTCACTTGCTTCCATGGGAAAGAGCTCTCTAGGTGTAAAACAACTAAATGTTACAGGCTGGTAAGAAATAAAAAGTTCATTAAATCATAAATCTTTTGGAAAGGGGATCTACTGGGGAGATTATATTCACTTCTCATGGACATATTAATTCAACAGTGGCATATCATATTGTTCTCTGCAGGGGAAAAAAGACATATTGTTTTAAAGTCTGATTTTTAGAGCAGTCCTTGAGGAAGGAAAGCAAATATAATCTTGGCAAGGAAAACCAAGTGCATGAACACCGAGGAAGGGACATTAAACACAGGGCCCAAGTCCCAGCTGCTGAAAGTCAGCATGGTTTGACTGCAGTTCTTGGAGCTGAGCCCGTGCATGGGAGCTGAGAGTGAAGGTCACCTCCATTTAGCCACAACTCCTTGAAAATGTTAAGTGAACACAAAGGGTAATTTTTTACTGTGAATAGTTACTGTTTGCCCACCAGCAAACAGGTGAGAAGACAAAGACATTACAGCTGCTTTCATTTGATGTTTGGTGGTTGGGAATCTGTCTGGTCATCTCCTTCTGGATAGCTTCTGGCTCAGCAGTGGAAATTGCCAAGCTCTCCTGGCTCTCAGTCCAGCCAGACACTCAGGATTTGAGGAGAACTCAGTAGCCACCTGCAGAACATGGGCTCTCCAAAGCCCTGCTCCAGCTGCTTCCCAGCCTAGGCTCCCTACATGCCTGCTCTCCATTCTCCAGGAGGCTCCAGTGGCACGTGCCAGATGTTCCTGCTGCAGATCCAGCCCCATCTCCTGCCTAAATTGCATCACATGGAGGCAGATAAAGCCCTGCCTCCCTGGAGAGACCTTTCCTGGCAGACACCTTGCACACAGCAAGTGAGACTGGCCACAGGCCCCCTTCCACACGTATGGTCACACTCCACCTTTGGCTTCCCACCTGTCTCCTGACCACACAAATTTTGTGTTCCTTTGAAAGAGGAGCATCCCTGCTCCCTTTTTTCCTCCCTGCCTGTCTCCCGGAGTGTATCTTTCCTCAGGAGAAACCCGTGGATTGTAGAAAAACACCTCACGGAATAGCTACAGGAAGGTTTTCAGCAGACACACAACTCAGTGCTCAGTAACTGCTCTACCCATGGCCTTCCCCTCACCATCCAAAGGAGTTTATTCCAGGGGAACAAGGGGAGAGCACAGATGAAGCTCCCCACACAAGATAGCAGGGACTGCGGAGCGGCTCTTGCGCCATGAAACAATCGATGCCTGTTTGACCCCGTCACACTCTCAGCCAGCTCGGGCACAGATAACCCAGCCTGAGCCATCAGAAAAGATGGGATTTGCTTATCACTCAGACTGCACAGACCACTCTGTGAGCCCAGGAGAGCTCACACATACAAGCTCCTGCAGGACTTCCAGCTCTCCACCTTCCCTTTGCCTGGCTCTCACACTGACAGCTTCCCCAGCATCCATCCCAACGAGGTGTGAAATTTGAAGCATCACCAAAGTGCACACGGGGCTGTTCCTAGGTAATTACACGAGCAGATAAAGTAAAAAAGGGCTGATGAAACATTAACCACGAGCAGGCAGAACAACAAAGGCAGTGCACCCGAACCACAAAGACTCTTAATGCAGTTTTAAGTCAGCTGCACCTTAGTTGTGTATTTGCCATGTGGATTCAATACCTCCTTGAGATGGAAAACAGGAATAAGGCCCTATTTTTTCCCACACCTGGGCCAGGCTCCTAGTTGAAACAGGCAGTTCATACCAGCCAAACACTTGGACATTTAATTTCTATGGCTGAGGTCCTTAGCAATGGCTTTAGGTTCAAGGCACAGTGGCAGCAGCTCATAGCCCAAAACATAGGAAGCCAGAGAGGTTTTAAACTACTCAAATTATCCAATGTGAGCATGAGAATGAGGCAATGTGGGCTTTAGCATCTGACCAGGGCCCCTGGAAACTTAATCCTAGATGATTACACCATTTCTTTTCCTTTTTTTTTTTTTCCCATAGAAGAAATAAACAGTCTTTTGTACCAAACATAAGGCTGCCTTATTTTGAAGGAAGATTTATCACCCAGGCTAAATCCATGAGTTCATTCTGGTTTTGTCCCAAATCTTCAAAGCAGTGTTTTACACTTCATGACACAGTATCAGCTGGTTCTGCCTCTGTGCCAGGCAGTCCCCAAAGGACATCCCACTTTTCTTTATAAAAATAATAAAAGTATGCAGACCATCTCATCAGTTGTTTAAAGCCTGCACAGCAAATTCCATGCAGGCATGTCAGAGCCATACAAACACTTCCAAAAGGACTGGCTTCCCTGTAGACCACAAACACCAGTAGTGTGTTGGGGCTTGGAGTGACCTGGACTAGTCAAGATGTCCCTGCTTATGGCATGGGGGTGGAACAAGATGACATTTAAGGTCCCTTCCAATGCAAACCATCCTGGGATTCTGTGGTGTGACACTGCTTAGTGGAGGGAAGTGACTGATGGGTGACAAAATCTGCTGAAATAAGGATTGCTCAGTGCCTTCCCTGCACCAACAGGGGCTCTGTTGTACTGAGCTGAAACCTTGAACTCATTACAATGTCACTCTGTCTCTGGATCCCATATCCTGTGGGGGAATCTTCTGGGAATGTATTTTGGTTCAGACTTGGGTCAAGGAGAATTGACTTGACCTGAAAATAAATCCAGGCGATCTCGAGCTGAAGAGCCATTGACTACTGTTTGCAATACAATAAAGTGAGCAGATCAAACTCGGCTGAAAGCCAGGCTTAACATAAATCCAGGCAAAAAGGGGAACAAGAAGATGCATTCACCACCACGACAAAGGGGACATTTTTTACATTGGCACAGCTCAGAGCAGCGACTGAAAAGCGCTTCCCAGGCAGCATTTTTAGTGTCCCATATGGTGTGTGCTGTTTAGCTGTGCTGGCATCTCCAACAGACTGCAGCAAGATAAGAGTTACACCACTTGGATGTGTGTGAAAAAGAGGTTGTGGGATTTTTTTTTTTTTTTTTTACCATTTTTAACGTCACTAGCAGGAGTTCCTCTGCTTGCACACAGGGCAGCTTTTGTGAGAGGTATTTTATATGGATCCCCAAGGAAGGGTCTCAGTGGCCAGGCTCTGAGCTCTATTGTGCGCACGTGTGTGTAATAACTCTCTGCAGCTTTTGCTTTGCAGTCCAGGTTGTACTCACTGCAGCTCCAGGATGAAATCTTCTGCTGGCTCACTGTACCACTACCTTCACTGAAGTTAGCATCTCTCCTCTTCCAGGAGCTGTCAAAATGCTTGTTGGATAAAGCAAGTTTTGATCCAGCTGATAATTCCCAGATCCCTACCCACACTGCAATACATCCTCAGGAAAAGTGGACATCCCCCCAGCTCTCCTCCTTGCCAGGGCTCAGCTCCAGAAGCAGCAGCTTGATCCACCAGCTCTTTGCCCACAACACAAACCCCACTCTGCAAATTTTCCAGCTCCTCAATGAAGCTGGTTGTCCAGCAACCACTCAGGAGGATCCTCTGCCCAGCCAGCAGCACAAGCACAGTAATTTGGCCATTTTCCCAAAGTTCCAACTTCACCAGCAAAGCTGTCCCACAAGGATCTAAAGAATGCATCCTCCAGAACAAGCTGTGGGTGATGACAACATCTAGTGATGCTTGGACAGCACCTTTTTCTGTCCCTGCTAAGCCTCCTCAGAGCTCCCCTAGCCCAAGCCTTTACACATTTCCAACCGAGAGCAGCTGGTTCATCTCTGGAAAAATATTAAATGGAGTTTAGTCCTTCTGCTGGCATTCATTATCCACTCCATTTTACAATAAGGAGCTGGTCAAATCCCTGCAGCCTTCCCAGACAAAACCAGCCAGGGTAGCTGCTTTCAGGAGATGAAGGCAGCCTCTGTGGGAAGACATGAGCGCCACAGTCCTCATTTGAGTGCAACTATTTCTAAACACAGCTCAGGGAAAGCTGCATATTTATTTTTTTTATTGCATTAAAACCCATTTTATTAACCAACTAGTACTTTAATGTGGATGATGCCTTTGTTTATAAAATAAATTATGCTGTTTCCTCGCATCTCCCACTGTGATTGCACGATTCCTGGTCAGATTGTATAATGTTTGATCTAAGAATGTATAAACTCCACTAAACAAAGCTGCAATAGAAAGTTGAATAATAAATCGAGACTCCAACCTCTCTCAGGGAAAAAAAAGGTGAGTTTGACAAAGTAACATGCTGAGAGAGCCTGGGAATCTTTCTGATGGAATAAAGTATTTGAAGAGGGGTTGAATATTCCAACTCAGCATTTCCCATCTGCGCCTTCTAAAAGTGACAGGAACTTCACCCCTGACTCAAGCAACATCTTCACAAATTGGGATTTCTTTTACAACTGTGTGAAAATTAACACTTTCACTTGCAATTAGCAGCATCACAGCCCTGCTCACGCTTTTGCTGCAGAAACAAGCTGCACATGAATATTCACAGCCAGGCAATGCCATCTCAAAGAAACCTGTGCTGGGAAGGGCTTTACCTGTCTCTCCTCCAGACAGAGGAAAGGCACAGATCAGTCTCTCCACAGGGGTTCTGCAGGTAGTTGCCACTGCTCATCTTGGAGAGCTCTGGGACAATCATGGAATGGTTGGAAGGGAGCTCAAAGCTCATCCAGTGCCACCCCCTGCCATGGGCAGGGACACCTCTCACTATTCCAGGCTGCTCCAAGCCCCATCCAGCCTGGCCTTGGACACTTCCAGGGATCCAGGGGCAGCCACAGCTTCTCTGGGCACCCTGTGCCAGGGCCTGCCCACCCTCACAGGGAATAATTCCTTCCCAATATCCCATCTAACCCTGCCCTCTGGCAGTGGGAAGCCATTCCCCCTTGTCCTGTCCTACATGTCCTTGTAAAATCACATCTCCCCTGAGAAGAATTTGCTCTGCTGATGCAGGTCTAGGCATTATGCACATGGAAACTCGAGTATTTTTTAATGGACACATCTTTCCTTCCCAAAAAATACCCATCATCACAGTAGCTGAACTTCTCAACCCCTCTGTGTTTGCAGGACCATCTTAACACTCCTTTTTATAAGTCAGTTCCACTCAGAACAGCAAAAACATGAGCTAAACCAGGCCTGGAGATTTTCCAGCCATCAGGAGAGCTCCCAGCAAGGTGAAGATCTGCCCAGTCTTTATCCACCACCTGCCTCCTTCTCTGCTCAGGTGCCAAGTGCATTGCAGCCACAGTATGTGAGTCCTTTCTGCAAAGCTCACACCACTAAAACCAGCTGGAAAAGGGGGAGAATTATTGATTTTAATATCATAAGCTTGACATAAAGGGAATTAAGCAGCTCTTTTCAATGCAGCAGTCTTCAAAGCAAAGCTGTGGCTATTTCAACTCCATCTTTCCTGGCCAGTGTAATAACGGCTGAAGGAGCACAAGAAATGCAGGAAAGGGAAGGCACTAAGGAGGAGGAGGTGGGAAAAACTCCAGTACTGCCTCATGGATAGTCCCATTTCAAAGCACACTGCTTGTGGCCAAGCAGTGAAAGCCAAAATTATGAACTCAGTTACCAACCAGACCTGGAGCAGAAGCTCTGTCTAGAACTTTAAAAATCCAAGTGAAATGTCATTCCTTGGTGGTGTTCCATCCTCAAGCCAGGCTGAAGTCATCCCCAGCATCTGATGGGTGGTGCTCCATGACATCCTGAAGAGCCAGAGGCCACCCTGCTCCACCCTTTCCAGGAAGGATGGGTCCATCCTCTTGTCTTTCTGCAGGACCTTCCCTTTCCAGGGCTTGCTCCAGCACCTTTCAGCTGCACCAAGGCACATAAGATAAAGAAAGTGCCCATTTTCCACTGTCAAAGAGAAAAAGGAGGTTCCCCGAGGCTCCTTTCCACTCTCTAAACAGCCAAAAAGTTGTTGTCCACCAGAAAAGAAATCTGGAGCTGATCTGAAGCCCATCAGTAGAAACTGGTGGAGCCCTTGCTGTCCTCAAGGAAGCCAGGAGAGCGGAAAGCAGAGAGCCACACTTCTTAGAGCTTAAAATATTTACTTAAAACTGGATGACAGGAAGGTGAACCAAAATAATGCTTGAAAAGACAGAGTGGCTATTTAAGGGATGGAAAGACAGATCATAATCATAGGGTCATGGGATAAATTTTACATGGCTCATCTGAAACAAATTGAGAACCAATTAGGCACCCAAAATGAAACAAACACCTCTAAGTCCTTTATTAACTCTTGCTTGGAGTAGCAGAGGAAATTCAGTTTTAAAAGCAAATGCCTTTTCTCTTTGCAGAGAATTTTATAGGGATGAATCAGGTACTAAAGTTCTTGCCAGCAGTTGTTTTGCTTGGCTGCCTGAAAAGCAAACAAATAAACAAACCAAAAATCCCCAAACAACTCCTTGACTGAAACTTCAGGCTAGTCCTGGAAAACTCCCAGCCCACCAGTAGAGCTGGTGGGGAGTGTTCCAACAGGCAGACCTTAGGCAGAAGAAAGGTTTTCTGCCGAAAAAAAAGTTGAGTTTATATCGTCATGGAAATACTTTCAGTTTTCCAGCAGGATAAAAATTGAAGGAACAACATCTTAATTTTCAAGGTTAAGTCATCGTTTGGTCTAGATCAGCTGCTGTTCCCCACCCTTTGTGGGTGAAACTTTCTGTTGAAGTTCCCTTAACATGATTCATCCAATCCTCTCCCAGGAGAGACATTGCTTCCTTGGCATCCCTCCTGTATCCTGAGAAACAGTCCAGCTAGAGGAGAATAGAGGCAGCTGCTCCAGGCTCTTGCACTGAAACAGGAGGACTTAATCATGCTCTTGACATGAAAAAAGAAAAGGATTCATTTGGTTTTGAACCAAGCTGCAATGATGAGTCAAGCACAGCGCGGTAATCAGCACACACCCACCACTGGCTCCAGAAGTGAGGGAGGGTAATTTATGGGTTATTACAGGGAACCAGGAGACAGCAGGATTGCCACCAGGCCAGCTGCCACTTCTGCCAGTCCCTCTAAATCCTCTGAATCCCCCTACAAGCTATGAATGGCCAGATGGATGAAGGAGAGGGCAAAAGGCTCTTCCAACCATTCTGCAAGACCTTCACGAAGCAGCCCGCTGTTGAGCAAGAGGCCCACACATGATGATTGATCTTGCAAAACAGACATTACACACACTCCTGGGGCTTTCCCAGGCTATCAAGACATTTTGGCTCATCCTTCAGGACTTGGCACGAAGTACTTATTAGCACAGACAGGTGTTTGGGTAGCAGGGATGGTCAGCCATGGTAGGGCAAACATCTGGTGCCCATGACCAGTCACTCCAGAGCAGCTCCTTGTGCCTTGGCCATGCTGGGAAGTCAGAGTAAAGCAAAGATGGATTTAGGGCAGTCCCTGGGACGCAGCATTGGTCTCACAGTGTGTTTGCACAGAGCAAAAGGTGCTGCTCACTGTGTTTGGGCTGTAACCATCAGTAACTCCTGAGATTGCCCAGGAGTTCAGGGCAGGTCAACATGCCATGAACAATTCCTGTGCTGCAGAGATCAACATTCAGCAGTGACTGGTATTTACTTCATACCCTGAGTCATACGACCACTGTTAGTTCTGCATCAGCTAATTTAAGCAGACAGGGCTATGCTGATGGTATCTCAACGCCTCAAGACTTGTTTTGTCAAAGGACCCCCACACCCTGCCTTACCTTCAAGGATTCTCTGGCATTCAGCCTGGAGGAGCAGTGAACTAGAAATCCCAACATGGAGCCAGAAATATTTATTCTTCTCTGTTTACTCACTGACTTGCAGTCTCTTGGCCTTCCCACTCAAGGAAAAATTATCTTTGTAAGATTCCAACCAGCATTTACATCCCCATAACAAATCCACACAGAACTTGAATGAGCCAGATTAAATGGCTACGAGTGATTTTGAGGTCATTGAAGTCAACAGAGCAAATTTCCTGTTGGGCTTCTCTCAAATAATGTAAAACAAAGCCATTTATTTACTCTCAAAAAGTATCTGGGGTGACATAAGCCTGCTCTCACCAGCAAGAGGCAAGTGGGGCTTGTAATCCCTTGCATACATTTGGTCATTGAGGTCTTCCCTGAGTTGCAAGTGGAACTTCACACTTTGGGACAGCTGCTTTTGGAATCCTTTAGGACCTGATGCTACCAGCTCAACATCCAGCCTATCAAGTACTTAAACAGAAACAACACTGCTGAGAGTGAACAGGATTCAAGAAGCAAAATTACCATGTTTAAAGCCTTTCCAGGTGTTTCAAACCTGCCACATCAGTTCAGGAAGTTCTGAGGCTCATTCCTACCTTCTTTTTCTCCTTCCTGCAGGTGATGTGGGGGTTTTCGTTTGAGCCTGGTACATGTCAATGCCATCTGTAACGACCCTCATTCCTGGATGTTCAAAAATGTTTTACTGTACAGCTGAAAAATGTGAGAAGGAATAAATTAATAAAATGTGAAAAATGTGAGAAGGAATAAATTATGAAGCATCTTGAGCAATCATGCACTCCTATGAGGCACTTAAGATAACTTTAGGAATAATGTACAACTACATTACAAAGCCCCTTGTTCTTCAAAGTGATGCTGATGCTGCAGAAAATGATAAATCAATACTGCAGAGGGCTTTCAAAACTGCTTGTTCCTTAGGGTTTATGAGGGGTCTGTGATGTCCAAGTTAAACGTAGGGGTTGCGTGCCTCCAAACCTATGTTCTTCCCTTCTGTGGGCTTTAGGCTGCCAAATCAAATGCAGAAATAGCTTCAAAAAGGGTTCAGAAGATGTAGGTGCACCCCAAGAAGCTGAGACATTGTGCCTGCTCTTACAGACACAAAGCCATCTGAAGTACTGAGGGGCAGCAAAGCTTTGACACACGGAGAGTCACAAGCTGCTGGTGACACGGAGCTATTGGCAGCTGCCCAGCTCATTATGCCCAGCCATCCTTTGAAGGCTATCGTTCTGTGGAACAGAAATCAATACCCCACACACTGCTATGGGCTGAGCACGGGGCTGGGACATTGGATCACTGGAAGGCAAGGAAGGGGAACGCTGGGAACAGGATAATACACAGGGAGCAAGCACAGCCTCGCCTGATCCTGAAATATGGAGTGAAAAGGGGGAGCCAGGAACACAAAACCTCCAGGTTCCTGCTGCAGGGAGCTTGGTTTGTGGTCCCTCCACACAAAGGCAGGTGCTGCTGATGGTCCTTGCCATCACCCTGTGTGGCCAGGCTGATGTCATCAGCCCCGTGTCAGACTGAGGGCTCTTACAAACACTGCCTCCGCTCCAAACCAACCATCACTCCCTACAAAAGCACTCCTTTATCTTCACAACATCGTCCCAAATTGCACAGGAAACACCTTCCAGGGAAGCATTTTAATATTGATCAGCCCCGGGGATCTGTGTCAGCAGTGGATGAAGAAAGGCTCTAAGCACATCCGACAGGATCACTGCTGTCCAAGGCTTTGGATTTCTTTGTTGCCCTATCAAGACACGGCTCCGACCCGCTGGGCTTGGACCCCTCAATGCCAGGGGCTGGCTCCAGCTGCTTTTCATCGCTGTCTAAGAAATTATCACAGGAGACTTCATGCAATTAGGCCTCAAAAATGGGGATGTCAGTCCTCCAGGGCAACTAAGCCTGCTTCATGAAAGCCACTTCAGCCTTTGCTTTCGCTGCACAAGGTGTTTTTTTTACCCTGAGGATTTCTATCAAAGTGAGACACTAGTCAAGACACAGCAAGCACTGTTTTACCTCTTTGTAGCTTATCAAGGTGAATGTCAGTGGAAAAAAAAAAAATCTAAAATCTCAGAGGTGACCAGGCACAGAGATGGCCATCTAAAGTTACATACTTTGGTACAAGAAAAATAAAAAACCCACCCCTCTGTTTTTAGTAAAAGCAAACCTGGTCTGTCTCAGCGCCAGGACTCCGTTCAGAATTCGGCGACAGGAGCGTAATGAGCTGCACAAAGGCAGCCCTGTCACACCTCGCTGCTCCTCCCTGCAGACTGAAACCTCTCTCAGGATCCTCAGCCTGCCTGAAGGCACCTTCCAGCCCCCATTCCCAGTGTCCTGGTGCCTGGCCCGGGGAAGGGTGTGTTTCAAGGCCATGCTTCTCAGGGTGGCTCCAGCATCTTGCAGGATTCGAGGCACGGGCTGCAAGCTGCTGGTCCTGCACACAAGGAATACCAGGGGAGGATGGATAGGGATAATATTTGTTTTGAATGTATGTGCTGCAAGAGCAGTGCTTCAAACCCAGCTGTGCAAACAGAGAAAGCAAGGAGAGGTATCTCTGGTGAAGGCCAGCTCTGTGTGGATGGTGGATGAGGGAAATTCAAGGCTCTGGAGAGCACACTCCTTTTTCCTTCTCCATCCATTCCTGACCCTCCCTGATCTCTGCAGCCTCTCAGCCTGAAGACATGCGGGGGGCATCCCCAGAATTAAAAGCCTGCCAAAATCATGTTATGATTGCTTTAACTAATCCCTGCTGAAGCCAGGCTGCTGCATCTGGCATGTTCAACCCACCTGGACTGGAGCTCCAAATCAAGGTGATGCTCCCTTCTCAGCAGTCCACGTTGAAATCCCAAGGCTGACAGGATTAAGGAGAGGAGATAGGAGCTGTCACTTCACCACTTCCCTTAGCATCTTCCTCTGAAGAGCTTAAGGCTTCTTACATGGCCAAAATGTCTCCTGCATTTTCTCTGGTCATGAAAAGCAGCAACAAATTGAGACAAGGTGAAGAACTAAAGCTTTCAAAAGTTGCAGCTGACATTCCCACTGGAGAGAGTCAAAGTATTTCCAAAAGGGAAGCAGTTCCATCTTGAGGGGAAAAAACCCCTACATCTTGCATTTTGGCTGGGCTGGACTCCTACAACATTTATTTTCACAGGCAATTTATGCCTATGCAGCACCTGCTCACCCAAACCATCCATCACTCTCCAGCTACCCAGGCATTCCAGAAAATAAATTGAATAAATGTGGTCCAATCCTTCCTTTTTTTTTTTCCCATCCTGGATATGACACTTAATTCCACACTGAAAACAAAGAAAAGCTGAATATCTTTCAGCATCAATGACTGCAGGATTTCACTGCAGATGTTTTATCCAAAATATTTCCTAAACATCTTCACTCAGCAAACAAGGACTGAGCCTGTAACTTCTTATGTGCTTCATGTTTTTATTGTGTCTCTGAAATGAAGACATCATAAAACAAGTTAGTCTTAATCCCTTTTTTTTTCCCTAACTCTGTGTTCCGGGGAAGCAACAGGATGAACTAAAATACAAATTTACAGATAAAATTAATATTTAGCTTTATGGAGGGATAAAGCTCTTAATTGCTGGACATTTTGACATATATATTTCCTTACTGTGGCTGGTCCAATCTGCAAAATTTCCTTTCATTTTCAGTCTGGGTATAAAATGTCGGTGATCCATGGGATAGAAATATTTGTAAAATGTCCATTTTTTTCCTGGCCCTCACCAACACACAGGAATTGTCAGAAAACAAGCCAGAAGATGAGGAATTGATTCTTGGCTGAACTACAATTAAGTTGTAGCTTTCCCATCACTTCCAGAGCTTTATTAGGCAGATTTTATTTGATGAAATCAATTATACGGCACGCTGGAGATAAGTTAGGGAATTAGATTTGCTTATGCTAATGCCTATCACTCCAGGGTGGTTTTGGCTGGGAAGAAGGTGTGGAATTTAATGTGATTTATTTAGGAACAGGCCTTATGATTCCAGGAGGGGAAGATGGCTGCAGGGAGGAAAGGTGAGGGCAGAGCTCCGCAGGACCATCACCTGTGACATCTGCTCATTCCCTAACATATTTTTCCCCCAGCACATGGAAGTCTTGTGGACATTCTGAACACTGGGAGGGCCAGGGAGATGTCAACACCTTCTGGAGCTTTTGGTTGGGGTGGTTTCACCCCTTGCTGGACTAACTCTTGGCTTCCTTATTTCCAGTTCTATTAATATAATACCAGCACTAGAATACTGCAAAAGGGCCTGAGAGAGCCTGTGCCAGCAGGGAGAAATGGCTTTCCTCTCTTCTGGGGCACCCACCTTAATCCAGCTCCAGGTACTAGGGGCACAGATTTTCACTGTTGCTATTAACCTATCTAACCTTGAGATCCTTTGGGATTAAGCACCTCTGGAGAGGAGGGAAAGCCTGTCAGTACCCATTTGACACTGGACAAAATCAAAGGCAAGTCCAAAGGCTTCACCTGATTCCAGAAGGGGACAATTATCTGCTAATGATGGTGCCTTCAAGGCACCTGATCACACTGAGCTGGTTACAAAGCTTAGGAAGCACAACTGGTGTGAGTGCCACGTCTCCTTCCAGCTGCATCACTCAGACTGGCAATAAACTGGAGACACTGGTGGCAAGAGGGCCCTTCCTCAGCTGGCTGGATTTGACACAGAAATCTCTCAAAAATTGCTCAAGTGTCCTCCTGCAAACCAAGATTTCGGAGGCTTCCAGCACTTCTTGATAAAGCAACACATTTCCAGAAAAGGCAAAACCAAATGAGCAAAGTCAAACGTGAGGCATTGTTTGCTTTAGAGCACAGGAACCAGCCCCCAGAAATGAAACCTTATCTGGTGCCTCTTCCAGGCTGGATCCCCGTCTTTGCCTTGCTCCCAGATTTTCCTCCACACAGGCTGGCCTCTGAAGAGTCCTCCTGTGGCCACATGAAAGGCTTTTCACACCCCTGCATGGCACCAGCGTTTAATGCAGCCCAAAAGCCAGACCCACTGTTAGATCCCTTCCTTCTGGATCAGAGCTCAGGCTGCTCAGCCTTGAGTCCCCAACATGCAGCCTAAATGTACCGTGAAAAAACCTGGAAAGGAGGCACTTAGGCTTTTAATAAATGGAGATTTACTTAGTTTGAAGCTCAACATCAGATTTCTGCTGTACTTAAAGTAAATACCATCCATTAATGAAGAAAACATGGGATTTTTTTTTAATAAAAATAAACACACAAGAAATTTAAAAGCTACAGCTTGTAGCTTTCTAAGGACTGCTTTTAATAAATTGTACATGTACCCACTTTCAGGCATGGAAATGCATTTGACTGGGGAAAAAATGCCTGTCCAAGAGCTTTTTCTCCAGTTTGACAGAAATGCTGCCAAGTTCAGACTGCCCAAAGTGAGACACATCAGGGATGTCCCTACAGCTTGGCACTCTGTGGGTCCCTGCTGGGGGCACATGGAGCCACACAGACCAAGCAGAGAGCGGGGAGCAAGACTGAGAAAGTGATAGAAATCTTTAAAAAAGGAAAGGAAAAAACACAACCAAAGTTTCCTGATGGCTTTCCCAGCTGATATCAAATACCAGCACCAGCTGGTTGCTAGTGGATAGAGTCCACACCAAAGTGAGGGGTCTGGTTTCTGTCAGCCACAGCAACAGGGAACGGGCTGAGCCCCACAAAAGGGCTGCAGCAATTTTTGGGGAAAGCATTTCCAAGGAAAGCAGACTCTCCTTCCCACATGCCAGCAGGGACACCTGCTTATCACCAGCACTTTTGTGGTGACCAAGGATGGCACATGAGGGCACACAGTGCCAGGGGCTGGTGACCACGGAGAGGGAGCAGGCCCTCCTGTGTCTCCAACAGCAGAAAGCAACACAAAGCCCCATGGACTGAACCCATTTACAAGTGGTTTAACCTCATTTCCACCACTGCATTCCCCTTCCCAGGCTTCCTCACCAAGCACAACAGCAATTCTCCTAGCTCCCATCTCCATGACCTTTCTGTTGTCCTGCTCCCCCACCTCTACACATGAACGTCACCTGTAAAATCCAGTCCCAGTCAGCTCTCCCTGACCTCTGCACCACACAAAAATTCCTCCTGCTAACATCAGACATGCTTGAATTAGCAAGGAAATGAAAACAAGCCACAGGAAAGGAGCGGGCTGGGGGAAAGGTGGGGATGGAATGCTAAGCAATCATGTCAAGTCACGGCTGGCCACATCCCGTTAGCCGTGTCTGAGGGCTCCTTGTGTCAAAACAGCCCAGGAGGAATCCTGCCCAGCCAATCCTGCAGCACTTTGGGCTGTTTTTTGGGACACAGGCTCCTTCAAGGCATCGGCACCCACTGGCTGTACATCCCAGAGCTCCCCTGCTTTACACCAGGAGAACCCAGAAAGCACCCAAGGCTCAGCCCTACAAAATCACCACCACTTTAGGAGATGCTTTGCAAAGTTACTGTGCAGCTGGGAGAAAGGAGCTTGGAGAGGAATTAATGAATTTTACTTGATATTAGAAATTTGCAAAGTTCTGATAAAAGTAATGAAAATTGAAAAAAACCACCCAACAACAAAAACATACCACTGTTATTTCCAAAACAAGCCTGTTTTCCCTGTTGCTGGTTCTAACACAAACACTGGGAAAGATTCCAGCACTGGCACAAGCAACTCTCTAACATATCTCGTAAAAATGGCTAAAAGTGAGAAAATAAATTAATTTTCTTTTCATCCAATACATCCTCAGTCTTGTTTTTGCTTGAGCATCCCAGGAAACAGAGCAGAGGTGAAGACAGCCCTTTCAAGGTTGACCAAACTGAGGCATTGAACAGTTTCTTTAATTTACCCAAGCAGAACCATAATCCCAACATATTTACATGTGAAAGACTGTCTCCCAAATTAATCTAGCCATGACTCTGTGGGGGGCAGGGGGAGACTGTCATTATATTGATGTATCTTTATATTTTTCTAGTTCAAGGAGGTATAGAACTGTTTCCAACACACATTATGCCTTTTTCATGAGTGTGTTTTTAATGCTGTGACATATTTTTCTTATTGATAATGCTCTTAGAAGCCCATTTCCTCCAAGCATCCCTTTAGAAGAACATGAGCTGCAGGAGCAACAACCACAGCCAGAAGAGCTGGGATTCTGAACACTCAGGTTGGGCTGCAACAGCAAAAAAAGGGAAAACCAGCAATGTCTGGCTCTTGGTAGGCTGATTAAGTGAGAAATGAGGAAGATTTGCTTCCCAGGACAGACTATTTGCTCCCCACCACATAAACTAAAAAGGTCTTTATATAGGGGAATATTTATCAGTTCTTCTTGAGCTCTTCAGATCTGATCACACTGCAATATTCCAGTCTTCAGTGTGATATGGAAAGAAATAAAGTTATATGGAAAGAAATTAAGTGACCACCTTTAAAAGAGCTCCACAAGTTATAACCCTGGGAGAAGACAGTCCAGAAATATTAAAGATCAGACTTAAATCCAACGACTCTAATGAAATTGTGTAGCTGCAGATGTGACTCCCTCCTTAACAGACTGGACCAAATTCAACTCTGCTCCAACGCACCCAGCCCAGCCATGGCTCCCATCTCCAGCCTTAATGAAAGCTTGTCCATGGTTTGAACCCAGCAACAATTAACCTTGACAGGGGGAGATAAGATTCAAGTTTCAAAGCACAGAGGGTTTGCTGGGGTTTTGTGCGCTTTCATGAGGCTCTGATTATTATTTTAATGCAGTTGTTTGTGGTTTAGTTTCCTTTCCTTTTCTTTTTTTTTTTTTTTTTTTCAACTCCCCTTAATGGTAACATTGAAAAGATAAAAGTTTATGCACTCATGGCAGGAGCCAAAGGATGGCCCAGGTCCAACCTACCTCCACCCCACCGCACTCCTCGGATACGCTTCCAGACAAGGGGAATCAGACAAAGAGGTGCTGTGGAGACTTTAGGACTGACTGGCCTCAGACTTTTTGGAAAAGGGAGAATAACTCATTAGGTTAAAGAGAAAGCCAAAAGTAGCTGGGAGAGAGGTTTTTTAGGGGCCTAAAGTAAGAAGCCAACAGATCTCCACATACTTCCCAGCAGGAAGCCTACAGTCATCCCCAGCACTGCTGATAGCCCCGTGTGCTTGGCAAGGTTCCACCCAACCATCTGGAGCTCATGCACCAAGGTGCAGCTCTGGGGGAGGAGACAGGGCCTGGCAGAGGTGTTCAGAGAGGAGGACATCGGGAGGGGGACGAGGGCTTTGGCTCCTGAGCCTCCGTGTGGCTTCTCTGGACAGCAGCTGAGGGTCCGTTTCTTCTGCAGGTGGTGCAGCTGCCACTGGCGTGCGCAGCCCTAGGAAAACTTTAGGATAACCAGCAGTCAGTGCTGGCAGCAGCATGGAAACCCTCCCAAGAGCCGGGCCTGCTGCACTTTTATTGGTGCCATCGCCACTCACATCGGGCGTGCCCAGGAGCCAGGGCAGCTCCAGCCTCGTGGAGCAGTATCTGCATCCCTTCTGCTCTCCCCAGCTGATATTTTGATCCTGCTGGTGCCTTCAGCAGAGCTCCTTCCCACTGGGGCCAGGAGCTGGCTCGGAGGCCTTTGAAGGCAGCGGCGCTGCTCAGCCTCCCCGAGGGCTGCTAATGAGAGCCTGTTCTCCGCTGAGGTGGAAGTACAGCTCTGAAGCCTCCACCAGAGCTCTCCAGACAATGCAGCCACGGGAGGTCTTTCAGCAAGAGGAGAGAATCAAAGCTGGGGAGCGACCTGGTCAAAGCAGCTGGGGAAGGAGATGCTCGGGGGAGGTGGGAGAGAGCAGGCGCGCTGCAAGCGTTGCAGTTTTCTTCCCGTGGCCATTGGGCTGCAAAGAGCAGTGGCAGGAGAGGTCACAGGGGCTCTCGCTATGGGCAAACATCACCTGGAAGGGTTTGCCACCTGTGGGGCCAGCAAATGTGCCAGCAGCATAAGAGAGAAGCAAACTAGAGTGCAATATATGGTATTTATTTCTAGTCTCTCCAGACACACTTATGCACACTTGTGTCTCCCCGCCCTGCTTTGCATTCATGCTGCAGGCACTGAAACCACTCATTAAGTTGAATATATGGACTTCCCTTCTCTCACCCTAAACCTGACCTATAGGACAGCTGGATGGAGGTGAGGGGAGCAGGGAAAAGGAAAAAAAAAAGCAGAGGAAAGAGAAAAGGACAGGACTTTTGCCATGAGATCACATAACCACCACCCACTGCAGCAATGAAAAGACAGCCCAGGCTGAGCTTTTCCTTCCCAACACACACCTCCACGTTAAGGTGAGGCTGCCACATCCTCCCCATGGAAGCGATTAAAGATGTAACTAAACTCACCTTTACCAAAAAGCAACTCCTCAAGCCTGATCCCAGCATTCCCAGATATTTTGCTCTTTTGATCTGCTCCCAGATATTTGGCAACCTGTAAGCACACCCATTTTTCTCCTTAAAACTCCTGCAGCTCTCTGCCCTTGTGCTAGGAGTGACCACTTACTATCTGATGACCACCTCTTGAGCCAGAACCTGGGAAGCTCTTTTTCCAATGGCTTTTTGGAGCCCAGGAGTGGCTTTTAGAGCATGTTGCTCTCACTGAAACCAGCCAAACCAGCACAGCCTTTCTTTAAAGAGCAATCCCACAAGGCTCTGCCACGAGGATTTCAATCACTGGGGAGAGGAGATTGCAAGGCAAGGGGCTGAGGAGGGCAAGAGCCAGGGATGCTCCTGGCCAAGCTCTGCAGAAAAGATGCACCTGCAGGCAGAGGTCAGGCTCCTCCCAGAGCCGAAACCAGCACAACCCAAACCCACAGCTGAAACGTGTGTCTTCTTTCAGATTTTCAGCCCCTAGATCAAAGGACAAAGCCACAAGGGCACAGTCATCTGTCTGACCTGTCCCAGATTTTTTGAACTATCCTGGAAAGCTACTTTAGGCTTTAGGAAAAGAAAATGTTCCTGATAACACAGAAAGCCAGGTTTTAATATTGTGTGCATCATGGTGTGGCTCACAGCAGGGCAGCAGCTTTGCACAAAACCTAGCTCAGGGGGAAAAGTCTTTCTAGTAGCCCAGGAGCCTCTAAAAAGGGGAAAAAATGGGGCATCACACCTCCAGAAAAACAAGACACACTAACAAACTGACTGCTCACAACTTCCAAGCAATAAATGAGCCATGGGCAGCCTTGATTTTTAACAAGACATCACTAATGGTGTATTCCAAACGTAAAGAACAGCTCCTGGGGCCAAACCACCAATCCAGGGCTGTTTAAATATTCCACAGCTTGTGAGACCTTGCAGAGCAGTGCTCTGAGGTGCTGCTGAGCACGGGATGATTCAGCCTTTGCCACATCCTTCCCTGCATGGCTTTCAAGTGCCAGCCAAGCACAGCGTTTTTCCTGCTGCTGGGTGATTTCAGATCCTTGACCTGGTAATGGTATCACATCTGCTAACTATTATCAGAGGGGGAGAAAGGCTCTCCCCTCCTCACTTCCCTGCTCCAACCCAGCACCGTGTTGTGTCTCTGAGAGCTGAAAGCAGCCGAGCTGTAATTCAAACAAATCAGATCTAATCACCCTTATCAGAAGGGTGATAAAATCAGCAAAGCTGAGAGGCTGCAAAAACATGAGGCAAAGAGGTATTTCTTGATGGGCATGGAAAGCCAACACCTCTGAAGAGCTGTTTTCCCTGCAGAGACATCGGATCACAGCGGGGCATTGCTGAAGAGAAGTGTCTGTGCCGGTTCCCTGCCATCTTTTGCAGACCTAAAAAATGTTATTTCCCAAACTCTGCTGCTGAGGAGGGCTCTGAGACACAGAGGGCTGCACTCCACAGTCCCCCATAGCTCCTAAATTTTGGATAAAGCAGTCACAATCACTACAGATGGACTGACGCTGTGTCAGCCAGATGTTCCAGAGGTGCAGCGATGGTCCAAATAAAACTTGGAGACAGATCCAGGTGCTGTGGAGGTGACCACAAGTCATACTTTGTTAGCACAGCTCCCCAGCCCAGAGCTGGAATCTGGCAGAGGCGCAGAGCTGAAGATGAGGGTTTCCTGAGTGTCAGACCCCCTTTTGGAGGATAGCACAGCCATGGATGCTCAGAGAAGCACAGTGGGGCTCTAAGGGTCAACCTGCACACAGCACTATCCCACAGCTGGTTCTCTTTGCCTGGTCAGTAAGCCATTGCCAGCTCCTGATCCCAAACTGACCATCTCAGTGGCCCTGTACCACAACAGGAACAGTCCTTGGCAGTTTTCCTGCCTCGGGCTGCCCGGGCTTTGTGAACCGGGGTTGTGATGAGATCCTTCTGGTAAGGCTCAGCTCCAGAGGAACCACCTGGAGCCCTTGGCCAGCTCCAGGAGAACCTCTGCCTTGCTCTGACTCACCTTCCCGTGGCTGAGGAGCCTGAGAAGCATCCAGGAGAAGAGCCTTGTGCAGGATGAGGCGTGCACAGTTGTGCAGACAGACAGGGAACTTCCTGACACACAGCCCTGACCTCGCTCTAGCCAGCGTGACGCAAAACAAAGCTCCACTTACCCACTAGCAGGGGATGTCACACAGGGATGGAAAAATGAGGGCTGGAAGAGACCTCAGGAGGTCACCTAGTCCAGCTCTATGCTACATTGGAAGAGTTAGCACTGTATTATCCCTGTCAGGCACACATCTAACCTATTCTGTAAGGCCTTTGGTAACAAAAGCAACATATTCCTGGCTTTTGCTATTTATATCCTGATTTCGAGCACTGCTTGAAGAATGGAGGGCACAGAGGGGAATTGCTGCATAATAGCTGGGAATAGCTGCATAATAGCTGAACACTGCATTACTGAAATGTTGCAGGACCCCGGGGGAAGCTGCTGAATAGGTAAGGACATCTCAGTACAAAATGTAAGGGCAGGGCCACCAGCAAGGTGACAAGTGCACATTGCAGTGCCCCAGTCGGCCTGGCCAGGCCACCTGGCAGGGTTGTGGCATCTGCCAGAGCTTCCCAGGGTGGTCGTGGAGTCTCATTCTCTGAAGACATCCAAACACACCTGGATGCGTTCCTGTGTCACCTGCTCCAGGGGGTTGGACTGGAGAATCTCCAGAGGTCCCTCCAACCCCAATTATCCTGACCCTCCTTCACTGTACAAGGTGGTCTTAGAGCTGTCTGGGTCCTGCAACCTTTGCCTCCCACAGAAGCTGTCCTGACATCCTTCCCAGGGATTAAAAAGCCAGGCAAATAAAGAAATAAAGTGGTGTTCCCAGCTGCATGGGAGAGAGGGTGTCTCTGCAAGATGGGGGTCTGGGCATATTGACACAAACACACAGACTTTTGAAAAGAAGAGTGGAAATGCTTAGCACAAAATCCCATTAGCAAATAACGGGATTTCTGGGAGCACCATCTGTGCACCACATTGAGCACCCGCCCCGGAGCACGGAGACTGAGGCACGTTGCATATGGAAAGCCAGACAAAAGAATATACAATAATACACAAAGGCAGGGAAAACACATATAGCACAGGGAAGAAGCCAGAAGAGACTTTTTCCTCCCCATCCTCACAATACCCAAAATCCCATTCCCTTCACAGCCTTCCCACCATGGCTCCTGAGGCACCTCACATCCCTTTGTGCCCACTGTGATGCTGCCACAGAAGGGGAGAAAGAGCTTTGACGTGAATGAGAATCAGCTGACAAACCAAAGCTGTTGAGTGCGAGGTGACACAGTTAGCCTTAGAGATGTTTTATTTTCCCCCTCAGGTGTTTTCCAGGGAGGTCTCCCAGATTTCTAAGCCAAGAGATTACCTGGAAAAGGCTCCGTCTCATCCGTGAGCTTCTTCAGCTCCATTGCAGCGGAAAAGTCCAGAAGTAGCCACACTGGGGTAACTGAAAAAAAAAAAACAAAGAGAGGATTTGGTGTGAGTGTGTTTTGGAGAGCAAAACAAACCCAACTTTACAAGCTGGCAACTTGAAGGAGCCCTCTCGAGTGACACTTGAGCACCCTTTCTCCACTGCACTTCCAAATGTCTCCGTCTTTGTCCGCTCTCCCAAGGGCTCTTCAACAGCCTCCTCCAAAACAGCTATTACAGCAATTACTGCAATTAATTGATTTGCATATCCCCAAAGCCCCATCATTAGTGCAACACAGCCAAGCGTGTTAGTGTTTAATAATATCAATCAACAATTATTCATAACATCCCGCCCCGGCAGACCTAAATATAGAGACAAGCATTCATGCGAAAACAAAAAGGAGGAAAAAAAAACCTCAGCAGCTAAACAAAAGAATTAATTTAGAGCAGAATTAGGATCATAGAAACAAGACAGACAAGAGACAAGGTCAGATGTCTCGCTCCCAGCTGATGTGAGACTCTCCCAACCTGCCTGCTCTCAGTTACTGAGTGAGCTGCAAGTAAATGAAGTGATTTTCTGCTTGCAGCAAACAGCCAGAGAGCTGCAATGAGCACCAACACAGTGGGGTAGAGGCAACAAGAGGTGACTTCCACAGTCTGCTGGCCCTGTTCAGAACAGCACTTCAGCTAAAGTTCAAGAGGGTCCCCATTCAGGACAACACTAAAGCACATGCTGAAATTTAGGTACGTGCTTAAATCCTGCTCCTCCGGGGCCAGGCACGAGTTAAAGGGAAAGGCTGCTCTCCAGTTTTCCAGGCTTTTTTAGCAATGCAAGCTGCATCTCTTAGGGACTGTATGCTCTTTGCCAGCCTCTGGATTTGGAGCACAAGGGGATGTGAGGCCAGTGTGAGAACAACACCACCAGGATATCAGAGAGCTGACACATCTTTACCATCCAGGGTGTCGGATGTACCCAGATTGCCCAGCCACCCTCTGATCCCACATGTGCTGCTTCGCTGCTCACTTCAGGGAGGGTTTCCACCACCTTCAGCAGCAGGAGAAGGTCTTTGCAAGAGCCCAGGGTCAGATTACCTTAATGTAATTAACAGATATGTTGATCAAGCATGGAGAACAGCTATTGCCCTGAAACAGCGCCAGGAAAACTCAGACACTCAGCTCCTCCGATGTGTTGGCGCTAAAAGCAACAAGTTTTTTATACTGCTGGAGGAACTGGCAATACCATGGTGGTACAAACCCACAGCCTTGCTGCAAGCCCCAGCTTTTCACTGGTGGAGTCCTGCTCTGGCAATATCCTATTTATTGAAGGAATTGGGCCAGGAGGGGCTCAGGAGGTGCTTCCCACTCTCGCGGAGACAGCTGGAGCTGGGCAGGAATGTCCTTAACCCTCACCACTCACGACATCCCAACCATGCAGCAGCATCAAAGCCATCCTAAGCTTCCTTCATCCTCATCCAGTGCATCCCAAGGTCCCTCAGACAGCTCTGCCAGCACAATTCTGGCGTGGCAAATGGTCCAGATATCACAGAGGGTGGCAGGAAAGACAGACCCAGCCATGAGGAGAAACGTGGCTGCAGGGAATTAGCAACTCTACCCTTGCTTCCCACCCTTTGGCAATGAGACAAGCTCTCCAGAACACTTTTCCCTCTGCTTTGGCTCTGTCAATCCCATAGTCAAATCCCAACACTGTAAATCACATCAGCCTGAGCAAAGGACACCCAACTTCCCAGCTCTGAGCCCAGAGCTCCTGCTAAAACTACTCACTGCAGACTAAACAAAGCTTTTTTTTACCCTGCCCACAGTCTGGACTCCTAACTGGAGACTCATCCAGCATGAAATTTATTCCTATTCCTTCCCTGCCCCTGCCTGCCTCCATCGGTGCTGATGCTGGGGGACACACTGTGCCTCGATGGTAGGAAGAAATAAAATGCAACGTCTCGTTGGCAGCACTCTAAATAGAAAAAGAAATAAGATTTTAGAGCCCCCTTGCCTTTTGTTGGCCTTCCAACTTCCCCCAGTGCCTACAGCCACACACAACGAGCTGGGAGGTGTGCCCAAAGCAGGAGCAGGAAGCAAAGCAAACTACAATTGCAGTAAACCACTTCAAAAAGGCTTCGGTTTCGCTCAGAATTGCTTGAAAGGAAACTCGACGCCTCATCCTTCATCTTTCACACGTTTTAAAAGAAACATTAGTCTGATTGTCTGGGTTTTTCTTGGGAAAAAATGCGTTTCTGGAAGTCAGAGTTTAAAAGCAAAACATAAATAGGAAATATAAATGCTTCCTTAAACCCATATTCGGGTTGTTTGTGAAAATCCCCAGCAGCTTTCACTGCCTTCCAGCAGTGACTGAGAGACTTTAGGGGAAAAGTAAGACATTAAGAGACCACACTGCTATTTTCCAGGAGAACGTGGAAGGGGAAATCCAAAACATCTCAGAGCACAACGCTGAGGACCTCAGAGAGAAGTTTGCCTGGGGCAAACATCTCCTAACTGCTGTAATTACCGTGAAAGGTCATCAAGGACACCTCCCTGTGCGTGCTAGAAAAATTCATGTGAGCATTTTGCGTGGTCAGCGCAGCTTTTCCAGCAAACGGAGCAGAGCTCTGACATGGAACCACACCAGATGACATCAGCAAACAGGCATTCCTCTCTGAAAGAGCTGAGGACATGGAGCACCTTCCAACTCCTTGCTCTCTTGATTTTAAACACGGCCATTAACAAGTCCGAAGCGACCAAAAAACAGGGATAAAAAGCGAAGGCTGCGCACGCATTGGCAGCAGTGAGGACAAAAGAGCTCAGTCTGCAAACATAATTGGATTTAAGAGCCAAATTTCTCCCAGGAGCTGGCTGCTGGGAAGTTCATCCTGTCCCACCGCCAGTTCCCCGTGTGTCCCATGATCCAGCAGGAGCTGGCTCGTGCCCACGGTGCCTGTGGGGTGGCAGCCAGGTCCGGCATGCGGCAGCTCCACAGCTCCTGTCGCACGCTGACATCCACACGTGGCTTTAGGGGAGCCTTAAGGAAAGGCAGATGCAGAGGGAGGTTTGCAGGAATGTTCATCCTGGGGTGCTTCCCTCCCCAGGTCCCCACCAAGGAGGGATGAGCTGCTGAGGAGAGAGGTCCCTCCACAGCCTCATCCCACATCTGGAGCAGTGTCCCCTCTCCCAGGACACCCCAGGGACACTCCAAGCAAGGAATCCTTCAAATCCTGCCCTCCTCTCTGCACAACATCTGGGACTGGCCACATGTGGCCACCTGGTTTCACCTGTCTCAGGCAGAATGATCATTCTGAGGCTGGACTGCTTCCTTCAGAGCCCCACATCTCACTTTCAGAGGTGGGGGAGAAAGCCTTTGACCCATTGCAGGCCTTTGTGAGGACTCGCTGTTGGCATCTGCCTCTCTTGGCAGGATGAGTGTACAGTCATTTAAGCTGGAAGGGATCCTCACAGCCCCATCTGCTCCAAATCCCTGCTCAAAGCAGCAGGAAACAAACCCAGCACGTCCCCTCTGCTCCTGCAGCCAAAGGCACAGGTGGGGGACACGTGAGGAGCAGGGAAGGATGCAAGAGATCTCAACACAAGAAAAATCCTGCTCTGAGCACTGTGGAGAAACAAATCTCCTGGGAGAGAAGAGGCTGCTGAAACACAAATAGTTCTGGCTGAACACCTCAGCTCTAACCTCTTGGTCCAGACACAAAAAGCCCTCCCCCAAAAGCAGGTTTTAGCCCTCAAGTCCCATCCACAGAAACACTCGGGCAAAGAACTGACCTTTATCTGCAAAAACAAGTATCCTTGATGCTTTTTTTCCTAAATTTTACCCCCTTCTTCCCAGACCTGGTGGCCCTGCTGTGCACCTCACAAAGCAGAGCTATCCCAGCAAGGGCCCACCTGCTTCACTTACCCCACGTAGCCAAACTGGGAAGAGCTGGAACTGCTGCCTCAAAGGTGTTCCACCACCACACACTGGTGTCAAATAAAGAAAATTCTGCACAGCCACTGTTTCACTGAGCAAATTCACCTGTTTTATACTTTGTGGTACAAGAAGCAGAAAAAACCCTTCTCCAACTCAGACCAAAACTTTCCCTGTGTTCATTCCCAGTGACAACCCTGCGGCACTCATGAGCTGTTCCTTCTCTGGCCTTTTTATTTCATTCCATAACACCAAAAGTAGAGCCAGGCCTGGAAATTAAACTGCACCCACTAGTTTCATTCATAAATTTGGCTGCACAACCACCAAGTCAGCTATTGTTGTTGTTTCTCACAGTTTACCACCTCCAAGCCAAGGAGTATTGTTTTTATTGCTATTGTGAGAACAAGAGCAGGGGAAAAAAATAATCTTATGCTTCCCTTCCCCTCCCAATCAAATATAATAGAGAAAAAACAAAAAACCCTCAACAGGGCGGATGTTGGATCCTCAAGGATTTTTATTTTTTTTTTTGAGCTATCTACAGGAGCTCAGCCTGGGGCTGCAGGTTTCTGAGTCTGAATTTTTGTCAATGGGCTGCACTGGGTCCATTTGAAAAGCCAGCAGGTGTTTGAACAATGAAGCAGAGCTGCCTCTACATCTGGGCCCCAGAAGTCATCGCCGTGTTTACAAGAAACAGGATAAGCAAGAAAACATCCTGCCACAGGCACCTAAAAAGCTACAGCCTCTTGTTATTCTTTTTTTTTTTTTTTTTTTTTTCTCACACTGGGCTGTTTATTTATAGCATGAGAAGTTGAACCAGGAGGAGGAAAAAAGAAGTGAGAGGTTTCTCACTCATTTCCATGCAGGAGTGACGCACGTGCGACGTGGCAGGCGCTGGGCTGGTATTGTCCCTTCACCTCTGGGATCTCATTAACCCCTCAGCTCTGGCTGCAATTAATTAATGATCAGGGCACAACCTGCTGGGTTTGCTTCATCGATGCGACCATGTCAGTTAAACCTGACTCATTCTGGGACACCCTGGAGGGAAACTGAGTCACCACATACTGGAAATAATGTCCCTAAAGCCTAAACTCACAGACATTATGGGGGAGGGATGAGGGAAACTCCTCATCCTCAGCACTTAAGGTTGGATCCTGAGGACCAACAGAGCAAGAGTCTCTTCCAGAGCTCAGAGAGCATATATAGGGGCCCCTCTGAAGGAACTTTGTCCCTTGCACAGTGCAACAAGCACATCTACAGAACCAAGGGTTGTCACCAAATTTCAGCTGCTGATGGCTCATGGCCCCCTGCAGAACCATTAATTCTGCAAGCTCTTTCTCATGACATTTTGCTCTGCTTGCTTTCAACTTTTAAGTTTTAAACAAAGCAGGACACATCCAATTTAGTAACAAGACTGGGGGGTTTTTAAACAAATTAAGTCAAATTCATTGAAGATGCACCAAAATGAAACCTCTGAAATGTTTCTCACCATCCTTAAAAACCACTTGGGAATTTCCAAGGTATCTCTGCCTTCCAGACTAACACTTTGTGACTCAAGTCATTCTTATGTCCAGCAAAATTAAGTATTCCCTCACCTCATGTCCTCCCTTTAGTAGTTTCACTTCTGGAAGCCTTCAAAACACACCCATTAGAGCCCCCCACTCAGAAACCTGGGGAAATGAGAGCTGAGCTGCTCAGCCTCTCATGGAGTTTGACTTCCTTGCTTTTGAGCTGAGTCAAAGAGGATTAACTCAACAGGTGTTTTACTGAAGAGTGGGAGGGAAAACAAAACAAAACACAATGAAACAACTGCCTACGTGCACGAATAGCAGATGAATTCCTCCTCCTTTTCTGGGGAATGAACTGCTAAAGCAGATGGCAAACATCCCCTTCTCCTCCAGCCCCAAGTCACTCTTAGTTCTGGCTTTAAACACCTCAAGTCCCAGAGCTCAAATGCTTCCCCTCAGTCAGGTCTGGAAGGGGATGTTCCTGATGCAGACTTGACCTCTGAAGGGTTGAGCTGCTTGCTCTGCCCCTGACTCCTGGTCTTCTGCACCCTGGTCATGCTCAGAGGCACCAGCTGGAGTACAAAGGACTTTCCAGCAGCTTCTGTGCCCTGTGCACGGAGTGGGATGGCTGAAGCCCAGACTACTGCCCTGTAAATTCATGACAACAGCTCACAGCTCTTTTTTCATGAGCAGGAAGACCATCAAACAGCACAGGAATAAACAGAGACCAGTGTCTTCCTCCCCTTTGGGCCATGGAAAGCAAATTACAAGTTGCTGTTCTGATTTCTCACCAACCTGGGGCTCTCCAGCTGGTCCCACCAAACCTGTTGGCCACAGCATGAGACATGGGGGCTTGGGTCAGCTAAAATCCCACTGCAGCTGGAGGGAGCAGACAGCAGCTGAGGCTGTGTAGTGTTTGTAGAGAATTTCTTGAAGCTTTCAGCGATTAATGTGCACACAAGCTAGTGTTAACAGCCAGACTTTGACATTTTTTTCATCAAAATCATGAGAAAAGCACATAAAGCACTTCAGATTGCCGATGGTGAGCCTGTAAAGTGAGGAAGTGGTCAGAGGCTCTGTATATCTTAGCAGAACTGAAAAGGGTCTGTCTAGAAGTGTCATTCCACATGCCATACTGAATATATCTTCACAAGAAATGCTACTTATTTCCAATATTTGGGTTGCAGAATGATATAGAAGTGAACTTTGCCCCTATAAGTGACTAAAGCTTGACAGAGGGTTTGTGTGAATTTATTAAAAACTCCTGAGCCGAAGCCAAACATTCAAGCCAACCAATGTCCTAAAATGTCTGCTTACAAATTACTTGGATAATTGCCAGAAGCCTGAGTCTGGTCCCTTTTTCTGTTTCTTTCTCACCCAAAAAAAATCTGGTGTGTGTTGCCAGTCTGTATTGACTGCTCTCGTGATGCTGTAGGCATCTTTAGGAACAGCATCCTGTATAATTAAATAGCTGAGCGCTGACGAACTGTTGTCAAGACAGAATAAAATCAATCCACTCCCTGTTGTGTCATAATGATACAGAGCTGGCACTGTTTGAACCAGCTTCTTTGGAAAGCTTTAATTTTATCAAACAACACTCTTTCAGGAGAAATGATTTGGGGTTTTGCTTTTTAACAAAGAGAGAAGTGGAGTGCAGCACACGGCACTTAATATCTGGCTGAGATTTAAAACGCATGCTCCTTATGAAGTATGACATTTTATCCCTGAAGCCACAGGAACATTTCCCACATTTAAGTGATAGAGGGAAAATTCTTCAAATTAGATTTGAACTTTATACCTTCTAATTCTGCTGCAATCCTCCTCCTCCATGTACCACGCTCGGGCCTGATGAACATGCTGTTATATCAAAGTCTAACAGACCTGAGTGCTGACAAATCCCCTTCACTTAGCCTGGAAGTAAGCAGCAAACCTCCTGGAGATCCAGGAGTCAGTGTTAACTGGGAAAAATAGCCTGGAAGTAAGCAGCAACCTCCTGGAGATCCAGGAGTCAGTGTTAACTGGGAAAAATAGCCCGGCCACTGGTCACAAGGCTAAATGAAGTGGTCAGTGCAGCCCAGCTGGCAGAGCCACGCCTCCTGGGTGTCACCATGAGATGGAAGCCAGCACTTGAGGCCACAAGGGTGACCCAAGTCCCCAAGGTTTGCAAAGGGCCACCCAGAGTTCCTTTAAACACTTCCATCCAAGCCTAAAGGAAACCCAAACATCCACCTGCAAGGAAGTCATGGTCAGAGGGAGGGAGCACCCCTCCTGCGAAGATGGGTTGGGAGAGCTGGGCTGGAGGTGTTCACCTGGAGAAGAGAAAGTTCCAGGGAGACCTTAGAGCCCTAAAGAAGCTCCAAGAGATCTAAAGGGGAACTTTGGACAAGAGCCTGGAGTGCCAGGACAAGGGGGAATGGTTTTAAACTGAAAGAGGGCAGGATTAGGTGAGATAATGGGAAGGAATTCCTCCTGTGAGGGTGGGCAGGCCCTGGCACAGGGTGCCCAGAGAAGCTGTGGCTGCCCCTGGATCCCTGGAAGTGTCCCAGGCCAGGCTGGACAGGGCTTGGAGCAACCTGGGATAGTGGAAGGTGTCCCTGTCCATGGCAGGGGGTGGGATGGGATGAGCTTTGAGCTCCCTTCCAACCCAAACCATTCTGGGATTCTGTGAAGCCCTGAGCAACAACTCGCCAGCCTTGCCCATCACAAGGTCCTACTTCTCACTTTCCAGACTCAGAGATTTGCTGTGCAACTCAGCTGCAACCAGGTCCCCATTTGGGGACAGCTGTCCTGCTGTAACTGCTGTCACAGCCACTGGCCCTTGGGGGAGAGCTCCTCTGTTGAGCCCTTCAGGATGAAAGGAACCCACAAGGATCATCAGGTCCAACTCCTGGCCCTGGACACCCCAAAAATCCCACCCTGTACCCAAGAGCTCCTTCAGAGGAAGCTGCAGACCCCTGTGAGGTCTGTCCTCTGTCTCCTCCAGGCTGAACAAGGCAAGTGCCCTCAGCTGCTCCTTGTACAGCCCTGCAGCCCCGTCCCTATCTTCTGTCCCTCCTTTGGAGGCTCTCTAACAGCTTTAGATCTTATCTAAAACTGCCCCCAGCACTGGAGGTGAGGCTGCCCCAGGCCAGAGCAGACAGAACAATCCCCTCCCCAGCCTGGCTGGCACTGCTAGGGTGATCCCCCAGGACAGGGATGTCCCTCCTGGCTCCAGGCACTGCTGACTCACATCCAACTGGCCACGGACCAGGACTTCCAGATCCCTGCTGCTCTGCGGGCTCTCACTCCCCAGTGTGTCCCTGCATCCAGGGCTGCCCCATTCCAGGTGCAGAATCCTGCACTTTGTTAAGTTTCACACAGTTGGTGACTGCCCAGCCTCACAGAGCACATGCCACACCGCATCCCAGGCTGTCACACCTGTCCCTGTGGCCACACAGCAAAAGAATCCTGGACTTCCAAGTGGTGGCTCAAAGCCCCGGCTCACCACGGATGGAGGAGGAAGCCCTGACCCACAGCTTCTCCCTTTGCATCTCTCTGGGCCAGCAGCACTCAGGAAAAACCCACTCCATCTTCCACCCTGTGCCTCGAGGGACAGCCCAGACCTCTGGAAGTGCTTTGAAATACAAGTTGCAAAGGCAGGACATTATTCCCATTACGTTGCTTGCTTTCCCTAAGCCCTGCTCAATAACAGACAGGTGCACTAAGCTCTTTGCCAGGGACCCACGTTGAGAGGAACAAGACCCTCCAGTTTTACGTTTTTCCCCCTTTGTAAGCTCACAGTCACCTCTTAAGCTCATAATAAAAGATTTTTTTGAAAAATGATGGCACCTAGTTTCCAAGGCAGCAGGACTTTTAAGCCTGTGTTTGCAAGAGCCTGAGGAATTAGAGATGCCAAAAGGCACAGGCTGTACAAAACCCATCCCCTGTTCCTGCTGGATAGATCAAATAACACACTTGGAGTTTTTAATGCAACACGAGCTGGATGGGGAAGTGGCCAGTGATGCTGTACAAAAAATGTACAATGAATGGGATAACAACTACAAATCCCTTTAATCTCTGGTTTTACCTCGACATCTCAGACTGTTTGGAGCCTGCAGGGATTATTGGAGACGTGTGATTCCAGAATGGAAAGAGTGAGATGCTTCATGGTGTTCACTGACCATGAGTGGTCTGCTGGACCTCAGCTGCAGCTCAGCCTGCAGTGATCACAGAATCACAAGATCATTTTGGTTGGAAAAGACCTCCAAGATCATCAGGTCCAACCCATGACTCATCCCCACCTTGTCACCTAGCCCCAAGCACTGAGTGCCATGTCCAGGAGACCCTCCAGGGATGGGGACCCCACCACTCCCTGGGAAGTCCCTTCCAAGGCCTGACCACCCTTTCCATGGAGAAATTCCTGCTGATGTCCAACCTAAACCTGCCCTTGCAGAGCTTGAGCCCATTTCCCTCCATCCTGTTCCTGGAGCACAGCCCAACCCCCCGGCTGTCCCCTCCTGTCAGGAGCTGTGCAGAGCCACAAGGTCCCCCCTGAGCCTCCTTTTCTCCAGGCTGAGCTGTGGGGACATCAGAGCCCAGGCAGACCTGTGTCCTCTCACTTCAAATTACTGAAAAGCCCAAGGACTCAACTGGTACCCTGCTGGAAACCAGAACATCTCCCACTCCCTGCTTTCTCCATTTACAATTGTCTATTTTCTTAGGCTAAACCAATTACTTACTCTCAGTCATACACAGCTCCCATTTCAGCTCAAAAACAGGCTCCTTTCCCATGGAAAAAAAATAAATAAAAATCAACTCTCCTCATTTCACAATTAATTTTTCTGCATGACTTTTCCCAGCAACACAACTCATTTTTTTCCCAAGTTCTCTATGAACTGATGAAAATGAAAATCCCCTCAGCCTCCCTGCACGTTCTCATGTACATCACTTCTTTGTAGCTTAATTTCCCGTTTTTAAAAGGAAGACATTTGCTTTCCTCCAACTTTTTTTTGGGGGGGGAGGGTGGAGAAGGCAGGTGGGGAAGTGAGCAACGAGTATTATTTCATCATTAATACAAAGACAATCTTGTGCACTGTGACACCGAGGTGCTAATAGAGAGCAATAAATTCAGATTAATAATTAACATCCACATCATATGAAGCCTTCTTGGTGCTCTCATTTCAACTGCTTCAGAAATCTTCCTACTTTTTATTACAAACACATGCAATAGGTCGATCAGTCCTTAAAACCACACACGCTGATGGGGACAGCACTGCTGGGAGTCTGCAGGTAAAACTTTTGGCTGAAAAAACACAGTTTGGCATCAAAAGTGGCGTATAGATGCCAGCATCAATGGAAATAAAAATGCAAGGCACCTATTTGGGTTGCAAAGACTGAAATATTTTATTAAAAAGGGAACAAAATACAAGTTACTTACTGCTTTTGAGACCCTCCTGACCTGCATGAGACCTGTGAATGAGGATCAGGCCTGGAAGGAAGCAGACAAATTTCCCATGTTAAATTTCAGCGTGAAGAACCACTTTGATATTAACATTGAAAATTACAAGCTGATTTTACAGCATTTTCCAACCTCAGCACGAAGAAAATGCAACAAGTTCTTCTAAAAAAACCCCACTGATCCAATACACTTAAAAAAAAAAATGATGTGGTGGGCATAGTCATCATATGGCTTGAAAAATAATATCCTTAGATGCTTTTATTATGGTCTTCAAAATTCATGTTTTCAAGCTTTTCCTCCAAAACCAGTGGGGGCTAGAAACTTTATTTCAAAAACTTGATAGCCAAGAGTCTCACCTAATTATGTGAACTGGAGCTTCAATGGGGAGGAAAAAAAAGAAAGGGGGGGGGGGCGAAACAAAGAAAAGGAATGCAGGCATACAGAAATTTGTGGCAAAAAATATGATCACTGGCAAAACACCCATTGCCCCAAACTTCTTGCTTTTTTCCTTCTCACTGACTCTGTGGATGAGTGTATTTTCCCCCCAAATCTGTGCTGTAATGCTGTCCTCTAAACTAGTTTTTTAAGTGTTGAGGGAATGGAAGACGACTAGAAAGTGGCCTCAATAGGTGCCTGGGGAAAGAAATAAAAAGAAGAAAGAGGAAAAATGTGAATGCAACAGGGACAAACCCTTGGCAGGGGAAGGAAATAACAGGGAGGGGGGAAAGTAAAAAAAAAAAAAAAAAGAAAGAAAAAAAAAAAAGATAAAAAAGGNGGGGGGGGGGGGGAGTACAGGAACAGGGTAGGAACATATAGGAAAGGGGAGAAAAGGGGAAAAATGGAAATATAGGAAAGGGGGGGAAAGGAAAAATACATGAAGGGGGAAGGAAAATAAAGGAAAGGGTGAGGAGGGGGGAAGGAAGATATAAGAAAGGGAGAAAAAAGGAAAATAAAGTGAGGCAAAGGAAGGGGAGTGAAAGAAACTAACTGGGGGGATGAAAGTAATGGGGGGCTGGGAATGAAACTCTCAGGGCAAAAAAACCCTAAAGGGGTGAGCGGCGTGATACTGATGGCAACGAGGGACGGTTTTTAAGTAAAAAAGGAGAGATTTAGATCAGATACACAGAAGAAATTCTTGACTTTGAGGGTGGGCAGGCCCTGGCACACGGTGCCCAGAGCAGCTGTGGCTGCCCCTGGACCCCTGGCAGTGCCCAAGGGCAGGCTGGACACGGGGGCTGCGAGCACCTGGGACACTGGAAGGTGTCCCTGCCATGGCAGGGGGTGACACTCGCTGGGCTTTGAGGTCCTTTCCGACCCAAACCACCCCGTGGTTCTGCAGGCGATAAAAGGGTGGAGAAAAGAAGGCGGAAAGCCGGGAGCTCCCTTTGCTGGGAGGAGAAGCGGCGGGCAGCGCTCGGCCCCCCCGGGCCGTGTCCAGGGTAACGCCGCGGCCGCGGGCGCTCGGGCCGGGCCCGGGCCGGTGTCGGTGCCGGCCCAGCGGGACTCAGGCTCGGTGCTGCGGGGCTCCAGGGACGTGTCGGTGTCGGTCCAGCTCGGTTCCCCTCGCCCCGGCTCCTCTCAGCATGTCCCAGGCGTGAGTAGCCCGGGCGCGGGGCTGAGGGGGAGAATCCCCTCAGAGGGGCGAGACACGGCCCGGGGGGAGGCGGGCGGGTGTACCCCACAAAGCCACCGCGTCCTCACAGGAAAACCAGGCAAATATTAGTATTATTCACTCAGACCCTTTGTGCAAAAGGTTCTTCTCTCTTTACAGTTCGTGAAAATCCCCTCAGAGGGGTGAGACACAGTCTGGGGGGAGGCGGGCGCACCCCACAAAGCGACCGCGTCGCCTCAGAAAAACCAAGCCAATGTTGATGTTATTCACTCAGACCCTCTGCACAAAAAGTTCCTCTCTCTTACAGCCCACATCGTGTCTTGTTTCCCCTCAGTAATTTTAGCACAGGGCAAAGCTTTACAAGTTTGTTTGCAAAAACCAGATGATGACAGCATTGGTTCAAAGTGCCTGCGAGGAGCTGTGCTCATTCCCCCGGAAACATCACTCCAAGCCCAGCAAGTGTCATTATTATTATTATTATTATTATTATTATTATTATTATTGCTGTGCTATAGTGTTAGGAGCTAAATTGTGAGCATCTTCCATAATATCATCCCTCAGTGTTGTGCTGTTTGCTGCTTCCAGCTCCAGCACAACCCAGTTTGTGGAGGCTCTTTTTCCCAGTTCCAAGCTGGGTATGGCTTATTCAAGTTCACTGAATAATGGAAAATTAAAAAAAGAAAAAATTAGAAAACACCTTGGGGTGGTTTTGCTGCCTCCTTCTGCTCCTCTCCTTCATGCTCAAACCTGACCATATCCAAACTGCTGTTGCAGCAGGTTGTGAGCAAAGCCTTTCCTAGAATCTGTACTGGAAATCATCTTATCTTTCCCATGGTCTCCCTCCTCTGGCATCAGTGGTTCCAGCCTCAAAGCCTACTGCTTCTTTTGCCCAGTATCCCATTTCCAAATTCACAGCTTTTTGCAAGGTAAAGCTTCCTCAGATTCTAAACCATCCTTCCAAATTCAGAACCAGAGCAGCTCTCCTTGTCACCAGCACCTTGGGTTTCATAGAGCTGTTAAGGTTGGACAAGACTTCCAAAATCACTAAGTCCAACCTTCAACTAAAACATATCATTAAATGCCACATCTACTTCCAGGGATGGTGACTCCACTGTTCCCCTGGGCAGCCTGTTCCAATGCTTAACTACTCTTTTCAGTGAAAAATGTTTTCCTAATAACCAGTCTTAGCTTAACTTCAGGCCATTTCCTCTTATCCTGGAGCTTGTTGCCTGGGAAAAGAGGCTGAGCCCCAGCTGACCACAACCTCCTTTCAGGCAGCTGCAGAGAGCAATAAGGCTTCCCCTGAGATTGTTTTCTCCAGCCTTCTTTTCTCCACTCCTGCCTCCGCACATTGGCAGCCCCAGACAGATACCAGTGAAAACTCCACTGCTTTCCAGCCAGGCAGCTCCTTGGTTCAGGAGAGGAAGGTGAGAGGGATGAAGAACAACATCCCCAAGGGCAGGGCAGAGAGTATCTGGGGGCTGTGTCCAAGGACAGACCCAGCTCAGCCTCCAGTTGGAGGAAAGCTTGGTTAGATCCCTGGTGGATCCAATGCAGGGCTTGTATAAATCATGCCTAACACTCTCATGGAATCAGTTAAGTGAAGTTCACAAGGTAGTGGAGAGTTAGCTGAATTGTGCTCTTTAAAAGAAAAAGGAAAAAAAAAAAAAAAGAGAGAGATAAAGGAAGAAAGAAAAAAAAATCACAAAAGCAGTGTTTGACCTCTTCTTCAGAGTTATCTCAGAATCTGTCATTCAGTCTCTGAATCATGGCTGCTGTTATTTGAGCCCGATTAACACTAAGGGAGTTAAACTGAGCATAGCTGGAAAAATACTTGTGCTTCAACTGGTTTGGCTCAGTTTAATTTTAACAGAGACAGGGGTTTTAGCATTTCCTATGGCATTGCCAGCACTGAACAGCAAATCCATATAAACACAATCATATGCCCACGCCACAGGACAAAAACACATATCCACTCCTGTTTCTGAGCCAGGTGCTGCTCAGGGACTCCAATGTGGTGTTGAAGCTCATTGGCTCAGGTTGTTATGATGACATTGTAGCTGTGCACAGCACAGGATTTACAGCTGGGCTAATCCAGCCCTTCCTAAACATGAACCAGAGCTGGAGCTCAAAGGCTACTGTTACCATGCTTGGTTGTAGCGAGGTTATGCTGGCTGTGTACCATAAATCAGAGTTGTTTAGGTTGGAAAAGCCCTCTGAGATCATCAAGTCCTAGCCTTAACCCAGCACTGCCAAGGCCACCACTAACCCAAGTCCCCAAATGTCACATCCAAATGGCTTGTAAATTCATCCAGGGATGGGGACTCCACAATCATCTTCTTTCCATGAAGAAATTTTTGCTGATACCCAGTCTGTCCTGTATCCTCCCGGTAGCTAAATGGGATTGATAAGAAGGCTGGAGAGGGATGTTTCACACAGGTAATGAAGTAATAGGACAAGGTGGAATGGCCTTAAGAAGGAGGGCAGGTGAAGATGGGATACTGAGCAGAAATTCTTCCCTGTGAGGGTGCTGAGGCCCTGGCACAGGGTGCCCAGAGCAGCTGTGGCTGCCCCTGGATCTGTCCAAGGCCAGGTTGAACAGGGCTTGGAGCAACCAGGGATAGTGGAAGGTGTCCCTGCCCATGGCAGGGGATGGGATGTGATGATCTTGAAGCTCCCTTCCAACCCAAGCCATTCTGGGATTCTGTTGTTCTATAAACCTTTCCTGGTGCAACTTGAGGCCATGTCCAAGGTATTTTAAATGCCATGTGGCAAAAATTACTTACAACAACCTGCCTTACCTGAAGACAGTGAGACAAAGAGACAATAATGAAAGGGGGTTATGAGAAAGAACTTTGCTTCTTCAGAAACAGAAATGCTACACAGCTTTCCTTGTTCTGAGCTTCTGAGGCATGTTCACCATGCTCCAGGTCCTGTGATTCTCAGAGGTGTGGGCTAAAGCAGCACATTTAATTCCACTGCCTCAAGAAGCTGTGTGTCAGGGCAGGGAGGATGCTCAGAGAGCAGCACTGCTCTCTTAGGGTCACTAAGTCCAGCGGCCAGCCAAGGGAGAAGTCAGCATGTCCAGACATGCCTGGGATTTTCTAGGGACAGTCTCAGCCCTCTGGAGGGAACAGAGCCATTAAGTGTAGGGTGATTAAAAAGTGCTGGGGTATCTCACTTCCCAAAGCACTCAGCCCCAGCATTTGCATGCAGATGTACCTTCTGTTCCAGACACTGGAGATTCACAGAGATGCTGCTGCATTTATGTTTTCCTGCTGTTTCCTCCTCTTTTATGGATTTGTTTACCCTCTCCTTGACCCCTGGGATCCTGACCAGTGATTTCTTACCTTGCCCCTGACAGCTCTAGTCCAGACACGTTCAAAGCCAAGTCTTGGCACCGCTGCCACTCCTGCCAGGTTTTAATCAGCTACAAGACATTTGCCACTGCCACCAAGGAGCTTTAAACAATCAAAGCGCTTTAAAATTTAATCTCGTGTCACAAATAGAATTTATATTAATTCACTGGTTAAATATTGATCTAAGACAAGGTCCTGAGCATCTCCCTTCCCACTTCCAACAGAAATAACCAAAGCAGAGCTCTCTGTTTTACATCACATCCCCAAGGCTCAGCTGAAGAAAATTAAGGTTGCAACACCCAAATGTGAAAAAATGTCAGTGCAACTTCTAATCCCCTCTCCTCCCCCCCTCACGTTCTGTGGCTGCATTACGATGCAGTTTCTGATGCTGTGATCACATCCTATTCCCTTCCCACGGGGCCCCAGCCTCATTCAGCCATTGGCCCGTTGCTGAATATTTCTTTTTATCCCCTCATTCAGCGTCTGGCCCCAGGCCATATTCTTCAAATTCCAACCAAACGCCACAATTATTAGCTTCCTCCTGGGCATTCCTTGCATGTTCTCTCTCATACATCTCCCAAGCAGTCACAGATTCATCTTTGCCCCTCTTTCCACCCCTGGTGAGCATTAGCACATCATCTTGCTTATGTTAAAGCAGGAAATCAGAGACAGGATCAAATTGATCACAGCTAAGACTCAAAGCTACAACTCCCTCCTGTGCCTCCCTTCATCCTTAATGAGCAGGTAGGGAAAGATCTTGTGTATTACTCGTTCAGTGTCTCCTCTGGAAAAAAGCATTGTCAGTGGAAATATCCCAGCAGCACTTGTGCTGGAGAACAGGGAAAGAAAAGGCCCTAGTTTTCCAAGAAACTGAGTAGATGGTGTCAGCTTTGAGCCTAAAGCCTCCTGCTCCTGGCAGGGGTAGAGCAGCACCCAGACACAGCCCTTTATGCAGGGAACTGGAGGCAGCTGGATGGGTAACTGCCCCTTCCTGTCCTAAGGAAGAGAGGGGTAAAAAGAAAAAGATTACATAGGAGGGTTACAGCTGAAATAAACTTTGTTGTCAGAAGCAGTAAAGTGTTTTATAAGCAAATACTGCTTGGAAGGAAAAATTCTGCTTGCAAAGGAGAGGAGGCTGCTGTTCATGTAACACAGAATGGTTTGGGATGGGAAGGGACCTTAAAGCTCATCTCCTTCCATGGGCAGGGACACCTTCCACTAGCCCAGGTTGCTCCAAACCCTGTCCAGCCTGGCCTTGGACTCTTCCAGGCATCCAGGGACAGCCACAGCTTCTCTGGGCACCCTGTGCCAGGACCTCAGCACCCTCTTAGGGACAAATTTCTTCCTAATATCCCATCTTTACCTGCTCTCTGGCAGTGGGAAGACATCCCCTCTTGCCCTGGCACTCCAGGCCCTTATCAGTAGTCTCTGTCCATCTTCTTTGCAGGTTCCCTTCAGGTACTGGCAGGCCACAGTTAGGTCACCCCAAAGCTTCTCTTCTCCCAGTCTTTCCCCATGGAGCTGCCCCATCCCTCTGCTCACCCTGATGCCTCCTCTGGACTCTCTCCAGCAGCTCCAGGTCCTTCCTCTGCTGGGCCCCAGAGCTGGGGCAGCTCAGCAGGTGGGTCTCACCTGAGCAGGGCAGAGGGGCAGAATTCCCCCTTTTCTGCTGCCCACACTGTGGGATCAGCCCAGGGCATGGCCCAGGCAGGAGCTGCAGCCTGAGGGACAGGAGGGCAGCCTCTGGAGCATTTGACAGCCCAAAATAGGTTTTCCCACACCTTAATTGCTTTGCCATTTAGGAAAACAGGTTTTTGAAAAAACCTGTGAAAGAAAACTGTTCTTTTTCCTGCCAGCCTTGTGAGTTTGGCTGGAGCAGGTGCTTGAGACCTGCTGAGGTGTGTTTCTGCTGCTGCTGCTGCTGCATGAAGCTGCTTCCTCGCCTTCCCTGCGGTTTCCCATTACATTTCTGCCACACAAATCTTTTATCCCCCCTTCGCTTTCTGTCATAGTACCCAGGACTGAAATTGGAGATGACAGAAGCACAGAGCTGTTCACGTTAACAATGCCAGCAGGCTGTGTGTTTTCTTCTCTTGTCACAACCGAAGCCTACTGAGGTTTATCCTTTATTTTCCCCCGAATGCTTCCAACTCTGTAAAACATCGTGGCTGGAGCAAGCCTGCTTAAAAAGTCATCTGGCAGAGTCACATTCACCACCAGCTGAGAAGTTTGGCATAATTGTGAGACTAATCTTATTTTAGAAGCAAGGCAGGCTTAAACAGGCTCATGAGCCTGAACTGCTCCAGACTGCAGGCTAAAGGCTTTGAAATCAGCAATTAATTCTGACAACATTTCAGTCAATGGTTGGTTCACAGAATCAGTGCTGAGTTGGAGGGGACCCACCAGGGCCATCGATCCAACTGCTGGCCCTGCACAGGACACCCCAAGAACCCCACCCTGTGCCTGAGAGCATTGTCTAAACACTTCTTGAACTCAGACACGTTGTGTGGTAAGGCCACATTCATCTCTGATTCTGCCTGCGCTTCTCCAACACAAAAAATGTTTGCCTATAATAGGACAAAAGAGAAAAGGGGGGGCTGCTCCTATAATGTAATCACCACACAACACCTGTGAGGGAACAGGTAACTGCTGACCTGGATCAGCCAGCAGTCATCCTGAGCCTGGTGATTTTTAGAAAGAGAGAAGAAAAATAAAAGCAGCAGCAGCATTAAAAACCCTTTTTCCTCTCAGGGCCTCACTTTCCCCTCCCAACCTTTGTCTCTTGTTTCTTTATTTTCCAGAGGCTGCAGGGCAGGGTTTCCCTCCCCCGTGTTTGCCCGGGGCTTAGCACAATGCCTGACCTGTCAGGCTCCCAGTGTGGCCAGGGGACCCTGAGCAGTGGCCCCTGCGTGCACTTCTTGTCACCAGCCCTGCATCTCGGTCCCCTCTGCTCCGTCACCGCTGGCTGTGTGTCCTGTGCCAGGCTCCTCGAGCCCTGCTGTCACAAACCCTGGGGCACTTTCTCCAGCCCCCAGCACAGCCCAGTCCCATTTCCGAGAGGTAAATACAAGGTGGGTTTGCGGTGGCAGCAGAGGTTCCTTCAGCAGGGTTTTAGCACACACGATTTAGCGCTCCTTTAATCACACAGGAGTTCCCAAACGAGGTGAGGAAAGCTGGAGTCAGAGTCAAATGTTTTCCCTTCCACCTCCTTCCATCCATCAGGATAAACCAGGGAGACCCAGGCAGCACTGCACTACTGCAGCTTTAGCATGGGAAAGCAGGAGATATTCCTGAGGGCAACCCAGAAAAACCAGGCAGAAAAGAAGCCAGGGTTCAGCCCATGCACAAATCTAGAGACAAACTGTGCCACGTCCTGGAATAACAGCAGTAGTGTTCCCTTTGGCAGCGAGTAAAACACAGAGACGCTCTGGGGGGAAGAAGAAAAGCCACACAAAGGTGACCCCACTGATGCCAGATTCTTCCCCTGACTCAGGAGTGGCCTGAGGGACAGTTTGCATGCTCAGCACAAACCCTTCCAAGAAGGGCATGCTTCAGCCTTAAAACCAGTCCAACACCAGTGAGCAGGCTCACCTCAGCTGGACTCAAAACCAACAGGATTTTCCAAGTGTTAGGCAAACATGCAGACTTAGAGTGCCCTACAATACTAAAACAAGGCATGTACAATTTGGCAGGATTTTAAACGTCTCTTTATAACTTCAGCAGGAGAAAAACCTATGTTGTTAAGCTTCTCTCTAAATAAGGAGAGCAGGCTTTATTTTGAGCAATAAAAGTGAGATTTGAACTGGCAATCAGGCTACAGGCAAAAGACATTCTTAAGCCCATGTTTTAGACTCTGTTTCTAGTTTGTGAGAGTGAAGAGAAAAGACATCAGTGAGGAGTTAAAGCTCTGACCTTCTCTCCAAGCTGTGAGCTGCCAGAAATCACTCTGGGGACTCTGCAGTTCAGTCACTTGATGTGCTTCTTCCTCATCCCATTACAGCATTGCTTATTTTCCCCATAACACCCCTATTTAGGAGTTGCTATGACAATTTGTAGCATTACTTACAGTGCTGTATGCACAGAGAGATCAAGAGACAGCTTTCTTTCCCAAGATTTTATTTTCTTAAGCCTTGAATAAGAAAGTTAGGCTCATTACCTGCACTAATAGGTGAGTTAGAGGCTCTAATCCAATCTAAATCTGATGGAATATCCTTGGGCGCAGACACAGCTCAGAACAGAACAGAGCCTACAAGGTGGACCAGTAACAGTAAATAAAAACCCCAGTGCATTCAAGGCTACATTGTCCTCCCCCTGCAGCGTGTGGAAGCAATTTTGAGGGAGTTCACAACTTAATGCAAAGGGACACTGAGCAAATAGGCAAAAATTCCAATAGGGACTTTGGGATCACACAGTGTCTGATTCACAGGCAAGAAGAGGCAGTGCTCTCCTTTGCTTTTAAGGCATAACTTTGAAGTTACTCCTCCTGACTACCCCTGAGCACGTTTGTCTCTAAAGCTGAAGGGCTCCTCTGCTTCACAGCAGCTCTGCCAAGTCTCCCAAAAGGAGCTCTAAACACCAGGCACATCTCACCCTTCAGACTAATCCAGAGGGGCTCACATTTGGGCACCAGTAAAATCTGGAATAACCATTTTAATCCCTTTTTGGGGACGTGTCCTCTAGTTTTTAATCAGGGTGAAGCAGTGCAACACTCAAATCAGATTTCTGCTTGGCCGGTCCAGTATATGACTACCCATCCTGTGCCTAAGAAACCTGGGGGTCAGATCCCCAGGGTGTCAGTGACCCTCAACACATCAGCTACAAATTTATCATTTTCACATCCACCTTTTCCTTCAGCACTTCATTTTCCACTGGGCCCATCCTTTCTTTTGCCCTCACGTACCCAAAACGCCGCTGTTGCAAAAGCCACAATCATCACATAATATCCGTAGTCTTAACATCTGACCCCCAGCAACCGCGCCTGCAATCATCCCTGTGCTTATCTGATAAACTAATGCTTTATGGAAGCAATTATGTCCTATCTGCAGTGCCCCATGGTAACATCCTCCAGCCCCCTCCTCTCCTCCCTCCACCAGCCATTCCCAATATAAAAAGAAACTGGATATTAGCTGGCTCAGCAGGAGGAGCCACTTGACATTCCTCAGTCAGAGGAGGCAGAGAAGAGATTATTGTAAATCGGTCGCTTCTCGTGCGGAGAATCCCTGCAGTAACCTGCACGGGAAAGGCTCCAGCCCCAGCATCCCTAGGGCTCATAAATCAGCTGGATGGCTCTGGGGACACCCCACAGGGCTGGGCTTCCTCAGGGGTTGACAAGCTCTGCACTGTCCGTGAGAAATCATACAAAGTACGTAGGACACCGCGCCGTTTCCTCCCGTGCTGGAAGACCTGCGTGCCTCACATCCTTCCGTGTCCTGGCTGCAGCTTGTGCTGGCCTTGCTTGGCCCCATCTCCTCCCTTCTGCCGGGTTTATTCTGTTTATCTCCTGCACCTGGGTTAATTGCTGCAATTGACTGATATGGGTGGTGAAGTGGGATGTAAATGAAGTAGGAAAAAAGGGAAGGGAAAAGACCTGGGTGGGCTGCAGAAGCATTAGGAAAAGCAAGGCCAGCTGCATCCTGCAGAAAGCCAGGTCAGCTGAAGTGTATAATACGCCCTTTAAAACGTTAACGGTGCGAATTCAATAGCAGGGTTTGGGTTTGTTGGTGTTTTTGCTGGCTGCAGGGGGGAGTCCCACAGCCCTGTCACCACCCAGGGCATGCAGGGCACCCCACGCTCCTGGAACTCGAGGGCTGGAGTTTGTCCTGTCCCACCCCACACGTCCCTCTTGCAGCACAAGCCTTGGGTCACTCTGACCTCCAAGACTGGGAATGATAAGATCAGCTCACAGAGCTCCAGCATTTATTGTCATGCACAAACAATGCTAACATCTGTCCAGCTTTCACGTCAGGATAAATAAACCAACACTCCCTCAATGCAAAGTCTGCTCTCAAAGCTCATCTAACAAAGGCAGTTCTCATTTTGCTGTTCTGATCCCTCTTTGAGAAGCTCTAGGATCAGCAACTTGGTTCAGCAAGGATGGGTCTAGATTGCACCACTGAGGGCAATGGCCTTCATTCTTAGGATTAAGGAGCAAGTCAGCTGTCCCTGTTTCCATAGCCACTGTTTTCCCCTCAGCAGGACAATGTGAATGAACTGGTTTTCTCCCAGCACAACCAAGTCTCAGTGCAGAAGGAATTTCCTTGCTCTGTTCCTACAGAGGCATTTTCAAAGATGTAGGATTTTTTAACACTTATCATTGCCAAGAGTCTCCATCTGGCAAAGGAGAACAGGACCTCAAAGTGTCTTCACTGCCACAGATGTTATTAACACCTTTCCATGACAGACCTGCTGTTTGAGCCTTTCTCTGAAAAAAACCCTCATGGCTTGTTTCTTGCTTCTTTAGGCTCATCCCCCAGGATATTCTGATCTACTTTTCCCATGAAAAGCCACTGACAGCCAGTCCATGCTCACCTCAGAACTCCACCTATTTCTACCAAAACTACCAAGTGAGCAGCATTACTGCTCCTGGAAATGGAGATGGCCTGGGGTGACAGCTTCCATAAGTGACATAATCCCACAGCCACCAGACCAGACATTTAGCAATTAATTGGAGTGCAACAGTTGCTATCATAGAAATAAATAAAATTATTTTCCTTACCTCACATTTGAATTAGGGCCCACAGTTCCACTCCAGCATTGGCACCAACCCCACCCTTACCCTGAAGTTAACTCCAAGCAACCACTTCAGAAAGGCAGAACAACTTTAGAAACATGATTTGGTCCTCATCCCAAAAATGCAGAGCCTCAAATAGTCCTTCTCCTATTAAAAGGCATTGGAGGGAGACACCTTTTCAATTAAACTATCTTCTCAGTTAGCACAGCTGAATAAAACTCCTAGCACTTTTGGGGGCTGTAACTTCAAGCACTTGGAGGATGCTTCAAGCCTTTTAGAATAAAGCTGGAAAGCTTTAAAGTTTGTTTTAATAAAACAAACCCAGAAACTTCTGCTAGTGGTTTTCAAAATACTTTGTAGTTAAAACCCTCCTTATAAATGTAAAGGCTGACACTTCCAGGCTTGCTCTGTGAAAAATCCACACCCAGAGAGCCCTGGCGTCGCCATGTGCTCACTCTTGCATTCATGTCAGGCTGACACAAAATTCTCCTCTTTCCAACCAGCACTTACATCAAGATATGGGCAGACACCCAGAGAGAGCTGGACACCATGCTCCAGAGAGAGAAAGAGGAGTTCCTCCAGCCGCAGGAGGACCGTGAGAAAGTGATGAAGATGTTGGCCACTGCCTACGTCCAATACCTGGACATCTTCCGGAAGCTGGAGGAGGCCCACGACCACCTCATCCACCAGCAGAAGCGGGCGGCGGTTCGGCAGGCGCTGGACGGGGTCATGGGCCGCATCCTGGAGATCAAGAGAGAGATGGTGGCCCTGGTGAACTCCGAGTGCCACTCCATGGCTGACATCCTGATGGAGCTGCAGCGTGTCCCGGTAGGGCTACCTCCACTGGGAGCTGATTCATGGGAAAGATGGGTTCTGGTTGTAGGTGTTTTATTTTAACCCAGCCTGCTGCCTCTCTGGGGTCACCAGGAAACTTCCAAGTTTTTCACACCCCACACAAGTGAACTTCCATGCAGAGGGCAGGGAAAGGGTGACACCTGGTCTGAGGGTGATCACAAATGATTTCAGGGTTCTGGGACACTTAGTGAGGGATTCTGGGCACAAGTTATTTTCTCGTGACACTTCCAATCAAAAGCAGCAATATTGAAAGAAGCAGATGGCTCCCCAGCTGGTGGCACCACCATAATTTTGAGGGTTTTGACAGTGGAGTGGTCTGTGCAGTGCCAGGAGTGCTGGCATCAGATGGCACCCACGTTTCTCAGAAGAGAGGGGAGTCTTTGCCTGGGAGCAGGGAGGTGGCTCCAGATGACCCTTTGTGGTCCCTTTCAATTTGACCCATTCCATGATTCCATATTACAACATGAATTTGTATTCATAGAATCGCAGAATGGTTTGGGGTGAAAAGGACCTCAGAGCCCATCCAGTGCCACCCCCTGCCATGGGCAGGGACACCTTCCACTATCCCTGGTTGCTCCAAGCCCCATCCAGCCTGGCCTTGGACACCTCCAGGGATCCAGGGGCAGCCCCAGCTTCTCTGGGCACCCTGTGCCAGTGCCTGCCCACCCTCCCAGGGAGAAATTCTTTCCCAATATCCCATCTAAACCTACTCTCTGTCAGTAATAACTTCACAGCTTTGCTGTTAAGTGTCAGAAGCTTGACTCTGCCAGATTTTAATGTGGGGTGAGATAGAAAATGGGCCACTGATAAGTAAAGTGAAGTCCACTGCAGCCTGCCCTTCGTGGCACGGTGAAATCAGCACCGTGAAAATGACAATGAGGCCAAGTGTGGAAGCTGTGCTTTCAAAGCTGCAGGAAAAATGAGCTGGCAAAGAGGGTTACTTCTCTCGCAGACAGCTCCATCTATTGTCGCATTCAGGTACCGCTGCTTTGCTAAAACCAGCTGAAATTCCTGCATTTAGGATGGCAGCTACGAGATAAATCGCCCGGTATCATTATGGCATCACTCTGAGATCTTCATCGTGTTCCTGTTTGCACATCTGCAAATTTAGGAGAGGATTTGCCAGGGATTTCCACAGCCCTTTACCTTCATTAAGCACAGTTTTAAACTATTGTAAACACATCTCCAGGGAAAGCAATCCTTCAAATCATATTTTGAAATCCTTAGCACTGCTGTTTTCATGACTCAGCAGTAAATCCATCTGCAGCAAAAAGTTGGCAAGTCTGAGGAGTCATGCCTGACATCTCCTCAAAAACAAGCATAAATTCAAATTCCTGCACCACACCTTAATTTTAAGAGGGCATAACATACCTACCTACCACAAAAGAAATCAATCACTGAGGAGATTTCAGGTTGTTTCAAAGAAAACATTTTCCATACTAGATAAGAATATGGATTTATGAGGTGTTCTTTTTAATAAAATATTAAAATATTCTTGGTAACAGAACAAAATTATTAGACAAATAACTCTTGTTTCTCAAAGGATCTGTCCAGAAGGGATAGCTCCAGTCATTCCTTTCCCTTTATTATCAGTGCAAAAGTCCTGCAGGATGGAAGGCAGAGGACACAACATTTCATATCTTATGTGATGATGTTGCCTGTTTTGTACTGTGTCACTGCAAAGCCAAGCTTTCCTATTTCTCCAGTTGTGTACCTCGTGTTTTTGTGCAGTTGCCTTCCAGCATCCAGTCACTCCATTTCCTGGGGTAATTGTGAAGGTATTTGGATCCATAAATCCCATGTGGAGCTGGGAGTGGCTAAAAAGCCACAAATTTGACTTAAGGTTAAACATCCCAAGCCTGACTTTTCAGTGCTGGGCCCCAAAAAGAGACCATGAAGAGAAGCAGGCTCCCCACCCATTCCAGCCGTGGCATTGGGGCTTTGATCTCCTTTTTCCAGTCAGTAAAAGTCACAATCCAGAATCACTTGGAATTAAAGGCCAGGTGAGGCATCAGAGATACTCCTGCACTGACTCTGCTCCCTGGCAGCCTAGAAATCCTCTCATCCTCCAGGAGGGTGAGACACTCCAGGAGGGTGTCCAGACAAACCCTGGATTTCATATACCTCCAGATTTTAATCCAGCCAGAGTGATTTGCATTCAGAGTACAGCATATAATAATTTCCTTCAAATGCCAGGGGTTGTTGGAAGGTGCAAATAGGGAGCTTAGCAAGGCAAATATTTAGAAACTTTATCAGACCAGACCTCTGCACTGATAAAATCATCAGGGATAAGCACAGCCTGACTTGGAAGCTTTCTTGTGGTGTCATGGTGGGGGTGTCCCTCAGTGTGCAGCTGAGGGAGTGGGGAATGAAATTGGGAGAAATGTAAATCAGTTACATCTTTTTAATTACAGAAATTAGTAAAGACAGGCACTTCTGGTAATGTCTGATTTTAAGAAGTGTCTGAGATACCACAGTCACAGGCAGACAATTTGTCTACAGCTCAAAATACCTTTAAAAAACTCTAGAATTATGCTTTGATTCCTTATAATGGTAAAAAAAAAGGCAAGAGAACAGATCTATTTTTCATGTTGATTAAAACAAGAAGTGGGATGATCACACAACCAAAGGTATTCAGCCCGGTGGAAATCATGTTTAAATTTCTAGCAACCCTGCCAGATATTTTAGCAATTTGATAATATAATTGAGCCATTATAAGAAGAAAGATTTCTGGGCTCACATGCTTCACAAACTGGGTTGATTTATTTGTTTTTGTTGAATTAGGTCTAAAGTAATTGAAAAATAACAGCAGCTGTTACAAAGGTCAAATTCCCCAATACTCAAAAAAATATTCAACAACCTCTGTCCTTATTTTATTGCTTTGTAGAAGTGTTCAATTAATCAGTAATGTGATTTAAATACAATCCTAAAAAGCATCTTGTGCCTTTCTTCCTCCAGGAAGACATAGAAATACCCATCCCAAAGTATTTCATTAAAGAAAACCTGGGAATCCTGCAGGACAGGGAGAAATACCTGCAGGAGATTTTGCTGAATGCTGGTTTGCTAGAACAGGTAATGTACCCCATACCTACATATTGTGTTTGCTTTGTTTAGTTCACAGCCACATGTGTCCGAACACGAGACACTGAAGTGAGAAGTGCTTTTACAGCAGTGAGGAAGTAAAAGTGTGTTTACAGATAAGGCACAAGCAGAAAGAAACCTTAGATTTCCCTGTCAAACAACATCCAGTCACATCTCTAGGCTGGGTGAGACTGGAATGATTCTACTCTGCTTTCTGTGTTTGAGTGTCAGAAAGAGCAGCACTTTGGCCAAGTCAGTGCTTTATTTGTCTGACTAACCCTCATCATGTAATTAGTCCTCCTGATGCCTTGTGAAGGCTGACCTAGAACAGCCTTCACTAGAAACTAGACAGAGTTAAAAAATAAAGCAGGGATTTATTAAAAGGATTTTCTCAATGGACACACCTTGGGCAGCACAAGAGCCCAGCCAGGGCTGCACCCAAGATGAACCAAAATGGTCACAAAATGGACAACAGGTCACAGGGTCTCTCACTTTGATCAGTTCTGCTCCATTTACATATTGGAGTTTAATTTTCTAATTACACTTTTAGCCCATGAAGTCCCATCCTTCTTGTTTTTCTCTCTTCAGTCCATGTTGTTTTTGCTGTTGAGCCTGAGATTTGGATCATTTGTCCTTGGTCCCCAGCTAGAGCAGGAATTGTTTTGTCTCCCTGCTCTGTGCAGAGAGCTCACCATCCCCTAATGTGAAGCCCAGACCCACACACTAAAGCTGCACAGAATGTGAAAAATATAAAAGCTAAACCCTGAGGCATCACTACTAAAACCAAGCTGTCCTGGCCCAGGATTCCTCACTGGAGCAGGCAGAACTCAGAGTTCAGGTCAGCACAACCGTTGGCATTCACTTGTTTATAACCTCTGAACAATGAGTGCCGTTTCCCCCGTGCAGCTACAGAGCTGCAGCTGCTGGGAGGAGCAGAAAACTGAGTTTTGGCAGAGCAAAAGTCATTACAGACAAGTACACGAGTGCTGCAATGAAGGCTGCTCTGGGTTTGATATATTTTTGACCTTTTGGGAGTGGCATGTTGACCCCTGAAGTAAACAACTGTGCCTACATGCCTGGACAACTTGGATTCATGGATGTTGTAGCCATAAGAGACAGTGCTGATGGTCCACTTACTCACACTGTGCCCTGAACTCTCCAGCAGTGATTGTGCCTGTTGATCCCACAAAATAACAGAGGGAAAGTCCCCAAGGATGGAAACAGCCCCAGGCAGACTGCAGAGACAGAGCACAGGCTTCCCTGCTGGAGGTCTTGCTGGGCAGCTGCAGAGCTCCCCTGTTTGAGTTCTCTGCTCTCCTGATCTTGCTCTGGGGAGATCCTGTTTCAGCACAGTTTATCCTGGAACCTTTTTGCTTCCCAGAGTTCTGCTCTTGCCCCTCTCCAGCGTGGCATCCATTAGGGATGAGGTTGTCTGGTGAGCAGCCAGCTCAGCCAGAGCACCAGGCTCTGGCAGGGTCCAGCTGTGCCTTGCCAGGCCCTGCAGGGAGCCAGGGGATTCAATAAACAGCAATAAAATCACCTCACCCCGTGCAAATCCAGTGTCCTGTGCTGCACTTCCAGCTCACTCACCACTGGGATTGCTGCAGGGCTGTCAGCACTTCTGCACCTCGTCCTCTCAGGAAATCCTGGCTGCTGTGTAACCAACTGGAGCTCTCCAGTGTCCGTGGCACTGCTGTTAGGAGCACTCCAACATAAATCAAAACAAGTTGGAGTTCATCTCAGGAATCTGCTCTGCGCATGGTTTATGTGATTCTGTTCAGGAAATCTATTCTGTGTAATTGTGTCCTAGAAAGCCCTGCTGAAATGAAGTGCCACGCAATATAAATATAATAATTAAGTATGAGCTGCCTCCAGCTGGGAGACGAACATCAAGAAAGGACGCTAATTCAGCTTTTCCATAGGGAGCATGAGGGTTCTTGGGAGTGAGAAGGGGGAGTCCCTTCTGTTCTGATCCATTTTTCCTCTCTGACTCAGAACAGCCCCACCTTCCATTTTCATCTAAAGAACTGCAATCCAAGCAGCACCTCCTTTCAGAAAAGGAAAGGAAAACATGCCACAGCCTAAGAAATTCTCCTTTTAGAGGGACAAAGCCCCATGGTTGTGTCTTTCTGCTCAAATGGATCAAGTTCAGCAGGACTGCATGAGCCACTGTGGCTTCCCAGCAAAGCAGCTTTTCCACCTCACACATCAACAGGAGTGTCTGATCTTTGTTTCCTATGATATCATTTTCTAACTGAGGCAGGCAATTTACAAAACATAACTTTCCTTTCTTGATTCCCTTTTTTGGCTGTGCTGTTGAAGGAACCTGTCACAGCCATGACACTTGAGGAGGGCATTAGAGTGATCCAGGTGGCAGAACGGGCTCGCCAGGGCCGCGCTCGAGCAGCGTTCATGAGGAAAATTTACTTTGAAGAGAAAAGGCAAAGTAAAAAAGAGGAGCAAGAGACCGGTAAAAGTCCAGATGATGCTGCCACTTGCATTCAAAAGGTGAGTTTCTTGTGTAGCAGCGATTCTGGCAAAGCCAAATGACACTGTTTTGGTCAGGAAAGCAGCTGTAGGCAGAAACACAGCTCACACGATGGGAAGCTTTCTGAAATGATCCTTCTTAGGGTGTCCAGCAAGGTGAAATACATCATTTAAACCACTTCAAAAAACGAGGCAGGACCCCAGATGTAAGATCAATGGAACCAGTCCTGCACTGGCAATGCAGCATGACTTTGTAACTTACACGTTGTTTTTCCATTCTGATTTTTATGACCTCAGTTGCTCTTTCTGGCCTCCCCTTGGAACTCAGTGCATCTCTGAATTCATGCCTTTTTCTGTGATCTCCAGGGGAAGAGTTCATTCCATATCTAGAAAAAAGGACAGAGGGAGGTCAGTGCTAAATTCCACAAAGAGTTCTTGCACATGAATAATTCAGACAATTCAGCCTCATGAAAGCAGGAGCTCAGCCTAAATCTTGTGTCTGAACTTCGTGAAGGAGTGACAGTTTTTAGAAGCCACCCAGAGCAGCACGAGGGGATAACAAACCTCAAAATTTGTTAAAAAAAAAAAAGAATAGCAGATGGCAACCTGTTAAAAAGCAATAGTTTCAATGGTATATTGTGTCTTTCCTTCCTCTATTTGTTTTTTCCTGTGTCTGCCCCAGAAAAGGAAGCTGTACCAAGGCCCATTTATCTCATCAGAGTTTTGTTTACAATCCAGGTCTGGCGTGGGCACAGCCAGCGCAAGAAAACAGAGAGGCTGAGAGAGGAGGAAATGATATTTCTGGGCATGGTAAGTGGGGCTGTGCCTCCAGAACACAAAATGCCACACTCTGTTTGTTCTTCAGGCTTTTATCATTCAGCCCAAGAGAAGAAATTAATTTCTACAATTCCTTCTCTTTTAAAAGGAGTCTCCAAGGAATACAGAACTCAGCTGAAATGATAAATGGCACAGGAGTAGCACAATTTGTCTTCTGCTGAATGGGTTTGTGCTGTCCATACATTCTCCAATGTGTGTGGCAGATGTGGAAACTGCCTGTGGAGAATTTGCCCTGGTTCCAGGGAATTTGACCTAGGCATGATCAGCAAGGAAATTTTATTAATCAGCTTTTCAGTCTGATTTCAAGAGTGGTGAGCTGCCTTATGTCTAGAGTAGAATTCATGAAGGTTGGAAAAGCCCTCTAAAATCATCAAGTCCAAGCATTAACCCAGCACTGGCAAGCCCACCCCTAACCCATGTCCCCAGGTGCCACATCCCCACATTTTTTGAACACTTCCAGGGATGGTGACTCTACCACTTAACTGGGCAGCCTGTTCCAATGCTTGACAGCCCTTACAGTGGGCTAAAATAATTAATTTTTCCTAATATCCGATTAAACTAAAGAAGAAAAATCCTCTTCTCCCACCCATTTGCAAGCCACTGCCTGTGTATGTCAAGAGCAGGGAAGAGAAACCTAAGAACTGGCATGTTAATCCATCAATATTTCTCTAAGTCCATATAAAAATAATCAAAATCTTCCTCACATCACACTGCAGAGGCACAGGGAAGTGAACAGCTGCCCATGGTCACTTAAATTGCACAGGGGTGAAAGAAAAAAATCATAGCATCCTTTCCACAAGGAATCCGTGACTTCCACCCCCTTCCTTGCAACGAACACCCCAAAAATAGGATAAATTCTTTACTGTTGACCTTTTTTTTTGCCCCCCTCCAAGTTTTTGGAGGCATTAACAGGTGTCAGACCTCACCCAAGTCCAGCTGCAGCAGGATTAAGTTTTTTTTTTTTGATTTAGAGATGGGGTAACTGAGAGGTATTTAAAAACTTTTATTTTCTTTTTAGTTTTATGTGAAGGGTGAGATAATACAGATGTTATAATTTGTTATTATTATTAGAGCTAATTATTTCTTAATTATAATACCTTATAAGTGTATTCTTCTGTCAAATTTAAAAAATTTTCTACAAATCCATTTTTCACATAGCACAGCCCTTGTACCAAGCTCTAGTAAAGTTCTAGTAAAGCATCACGTCACAGAAACATCCAGCACTGCTCTGCATTTGTTAATTTATGCGTCCATGTTCTACAGTTCTTGAGTGATTAATTTATAAACTAATAATTTAATTTTGATTTAAAACATGCTTTCTGCTTTTTCCAGGCAGTTTGGGGGATTTTCTTGCCCAGCAGTGGAATTGCCCTTAGCTGCTTTATAGGGTTCTGAAAACTAATTGTGCCTAGAGAATACATCTCACATCAGTTAAAAATTCCATTAATACCTTACCTTTAGGAAGGAAAATGTACATTTACCTAAGCTTTGCTATGTTAAATAGAGGTAACACCTTATGAATTACTGCCTTGAGTATCTGCTGGTCTCCAACAGCTAAACAGAACCTTGGGTGCCAATTCTGCCTCTGTTTAAGACAAAATTCACAAAGATTTTAATTAGTGCAGATCTAAATATTTGGGAAGTACTGAAAATGAGTTAGAAAGGGCACCTTTTGCAGAACAAGGGATTGTTTCCTGTCAAATCCCATGACATTTCTGTCAAGTCCTTAGGAAGGAAATCTAAATCTGGCATCAGTTATCTGAAGGTTCACAGCCAAGCCCTCGTTTCATGGTGGCCAGTGTGGGAGGAACTGGAAACTAGCATGTGAACAGCCTGGTTTATGGGGAGCATAATGTAATCTATATCATCAGAGGGATGAAGGGAATTAAAACCAAACACATCGAGTGCATTCAGTTCCTGACCTCCATTTAAAAGCAAGAGAATTGATGTTTTCTCCTCTGCACTCTGACTCATTGCTCTTTATCAAGTTTATAATCAAAGCCTGTGAGGAAAAAAATGATAACTCTAAATAAAATTTTTAAAATCCTGTTCTTCTTTCCAGGGTTTTTGTATTCCCTTTTCCTTTCCATGCTGCATTCCCTTCCCTGGTCTCCAAAGGAAGCAGACATTGGTTCCCACTGATAGATAGGCAGGGAGCTCCAAAGGTCAAGTCCCTTTGATGTATGATCACGTCAGCCCTCTAAAAAATGACCACAGATCTTCATGTGTAAATATGTTGAATTTGCTTTTCTAATGCTGCACGACTTAGATAAATTAGAAGACCCAACCATCCATTACTCCAAGTCCATCCCAAAGGAGACTCGACTTTTGTTGCAATAAATATAAATTCTCTTATAATTAGGGCTTTTTTAAAAAAAAAGTCTGTGTTGCTTTCAGACAAAGACTGCTTTGCACAAAGAACTGATCCATCTGAAGTTCTGTGTAAAAGATTTCGGGGAAAATTCAATTGTGTTGGCCTAAAAAATAGGAAAATAAGTGTCAAACCCAAGAATTGTCCAGTCTTTTGCTTAATTCAGTGTTGTTTTCTTTACTCTCTGCTTGCTTCACAAAAAATTTATGTATCTTTTCTGGAACTCGATTCTGTTTCATCTTTTGCTTGATGACAGAGAACTAGCCTATGGTGGAGAGATTTTTCTTGGCTCAAAAATAAAGCCTCGTTATTATTATTATTATTTATTAAAGCCTAATTGCTGAAACAGCATGATCCCCTCAGCACTCATTCTCCAAAGCCCCGATAAATCACACTTTGCAGTCCCAGTTTAATTTGTGAAGAGAAGCAAGCCTCCTAAGAGCATATATATCTTGATAACTGTATCCTGAGCTGCTTCCTGATCTTCCTCACATTCCTGCCACAGGGCTGTTTACTGCCAGCTCCAGCATGACCACCAGAACCACTGCTCCAGGCACGGGGTTGTGTTTAAACCACACTGATGTGGCAAGAAAACACATTGAGCTGTCTGAAAACACAGACGTGCTGTCTGGGCAAACCTGCCTTTCCTTGCTCTGTTTTACCCTCCCAGCTCAGTTTAAGACACCGGGTTTTTAAACTGCCCTGTTTTTCTGGCATTTATGGATTCCCTGTCACTAAAAGCCCTGTTCAGAGGTTATGATTGTTGAATTTTGCTGCAGAGCTCAGTGCAGCTGGCTGTGTGACCTGGCTTTTGGCAACGGCTGTGTCTCAGGGTAGTGCAGAACAGCCCGAGCCTGCTCCTGGATCCCCTCTCAGCACTCTCCTGCAGGAAGTTATACTTTTAATCTCAGAGCACAGGCTACTGGAAAGAGGAAAGGCTGGGTTTTACCTAAAACATTAGGATAAACAGTTTGCCATCAGACTGATTTATGGGAGGGTAGGAGGATGTTGGGGACTGGAGGAACAGTTGGTTTAAAGCAATTAAGTGGGAAGAACACAAAGCCAGTGAGTGCCCAGGTGGCCAAGGGCACAAGCCCGTGCTGTGTCCAGGTCTACCTTCTTCTTCTCAAAATATTCTGGAATTCAGACCAAAAACTTCCAGTCAATGCTTTGGTAAATCCTCTGTTGTGTCTGGAGGAGTTAAAGTTTGCCACTTGCCTTACTTTGTCAGGATGTTCCAATGTTGGCAAGTAAAAGTTGTTATTGGACCTCCTGAGAATTCTGTTGTTTCTGCACCACCCAGAGTAAGTCAACTACCTTCCCCAAACCTGCTGAGCAGGAATTAGAGGAGTCCAGGAAAAAAGCAATGCAAGACAAAAGAAAGACAAGTCCCTCTCTTCACCTGCAGTGCTCTGATACATTTTCCCCCAAGCCTCTTCTCCTTGGGCTGACTCAGAGGAGCCCCTCCTTCCATTTTCACCAGAAAAACTGCAAACCCAGCAGCACATCCAGAAACCCATCCCTTCTGAAAAGTAAACATTCCATAGCTTAAGGAATTCTCCTTTTAGTGGAACAAAGCCTCATAGCTCTTTTTGTCTTTTTTCTCAAATGGATACAGTTCAACAGGATGCATGTACCATGTGGAGCCACTCTGGTTCCCACTGGAGCATCAGGTTTTCCTCACCACACCAGATCCAGCTTCTCCTAAAGGTCCTCAGACAAACACATCTCCCAGGATGTCAGACTTCTAACACATTGCAGGACAAGCCAAACTCCAGTTTAGGGTCTCACAGCTGTGAATTTACATTTACAGAGCTCTATCCTGAAGTTCCAGCTCTTCCCAAAGAGTTGGAGGTGCAACACCTGCTGCTCTGTGATTCTCCTACATGGTATTTCCAACATCCTTCCTTCCTCCATATCCAAGGCCTGCCTGGATGGGGCTTGGAGCACCCTAGGCTAGTGGAAGGTGTCCCTGCCCTGGCAGGGGATGAAACAAGATGAGCTTTAAGATCCCTTTCAACCCAAACCATTCCATGATCCTTTTCACATGAAAGGATATGTGTAGTGTTAAATAAAAAGCTGTTTTCTCCTTCTTACCTCCTTTAAACATACCCAAATTTAGGCATGTTGTCTTGGTTAACGCTTTATTTATATCTGAGAAAACAGTCTGCCAAACATTCCTCCTTCTCTGAATTCCTGATAAATATAATTCATTTCATCCAGTCAGAAAAAAAATTAGCATTTCCCAGAATAGCTTTCTGTGTAAACATTATAGACTGTGGCTAAATAAATATTATACAGGATTTAACAAACTACAAACTCTATCAAGTGAAATTTAAAATATTTCATCAGCTCTTGAGAGTGGGCAGCTACAGCAGTGGTGCAGATCAGGCCTGGTTTTGCCAAGTTTAAGATTAAAATGACTTTTGCTTGCCTGGATGTCAGCACAAAGTCCTCTGTTATTTCACATCTCAGCAGTGATAACTAATCTGTCCTGTTTTCAATAGAAATTTTAAGCCTGCTTATTTTTGAAACAGAAAGACTCTGGGAAGAAAGAATGCTAAATAATTCGCCTTTCATTGGCTGCAGTTATACTAACAATGAAATCAGTGCCTTTCAGAGCCCAAAACATGCTTGCCATGTTTAGTCAAGTTTAACAGCGTGCCCAGGTATCATATCAGAAATAAACAAAACCCAAATTATATAAACTCATCTGGTTCTGCATGTAAACCTTTTGTCCACTTCAAATTTTCTTTATCTTCCTAAAAGGTGTTACATGTAAATATATTTCTAAATATGTATGGTATGAATCTCTAAACCAAGCATTTTCAGTATTTTTTTAGCAAGGCCTCCTACTACAAGTGCTTTGTTTGAATGCATATGACAATTACTTTAATTGGCAAAGCCATTGGAGTGAGTCAGAGAGTAGGGAAGCTTTAATGAATGCAATATATTTTGCTTACTTGTTCCTTTTTTTTGTGCCTAATTTAGGAATTCAGCCATATAATTGATGTGGCTATCACCATTTGTGTACTGTGGAACCTCTATTAATACAATTTTCATTTGGGGGGTTGGAACTGCATGGGCTTTAAGGTGCTTCCAACCCAAACCATTCCATGATTTTATGATTCACAAAATAAGAGACTTCTTTAAAAATCTATTCTTCCCTCAGCCAGACAAATTATATTGAGGAAATAAAGCAAGGACACAGCTCAATCCTATAGCAAACTTTTAAATGCAGTTTGGATCACAGTTCAAAATTTAGCAGAATCGTATCATAGAATCACAGAATTATTTGGGTTGGAGGAGACCTTAAAGATGATCTCATTCCACCCCTTGCCATGGGCAGGGACACCTTCCACCTGAAGAACAATAGTTGTAAGTAAAGAACAAGACCCCAGCTGCTCTGACAGTAAATTATTTTAGTCTACGTGCCTGTGTAATCCAAATGTATAAAAAAAAAGAATTTCACTTTGACTACTGGTTAAAATAAGTGACTATTACAACTACTTACTTTAAAAATATTTGGAAATAAATCTTCTCACCCAGAGAAGCAAATTGTAAATGTGCTGAAAAAAATGCTACACAACTGGTCCATCTTTTGAAACCTTACCATTAGGGGCGATGCTGGCTGTGGCAGAACATTTCCTGAAGCCCCGTAAAACCACAGAGCATGTGCTTCAGCTCTGCTGTTCCAGACCTATGACAAGAATCCATCCTAAATTAAATACCCAGTAATAAAAGCTGCAGTAAATCTACTCTCAGGCATAATAGGGACGTTGGCCTTCCGAAGTGGAGGGAAATGAAATGTATTTATTTCACTGCCACCGAGCCTCTTGCCCTCCTAATGGAACAATTGAGGAGCAGTTAGTTCCAAGCAGGGCCTCCTCCTCCTCCTCCGTGAGGAAGAGCAGCCCCAAGCATGCTCAGCCAGCCTGCACACCTCCAAGTGCTTCATAATGAACAGTAAGGCTCTGCTGGGGAGCTGACTCAGCACCAAGGCAGGGCTTTCCAGCCAGGAAAGGGATCCGAGCAAGCAAAGGCCTGAGGTGGGAAGGGAAAGCATACACAGTTCTGTGGAACCATGGAGTGCTTTGGTTGAAATGGGCTTTAAAGCCCATCCAGTGCCACCTCTGCCACAGACAGGGACACCTTCCACTATCCCAGGTTGTTCCAAGCCCCATTGTCCAACCTGGCCTTGGACACTGCCAGGGATCCAGGGGCAGCCACAGCTTCTCTGGGCACCCTGTGCCAGGGCCTGCCCACCCTCCCAGGGAGGAATTCCTTCCCAATATCCCATCTAATCCCACTCTGTCAGTTTGAGCCCATTCTCCCTTGTCCTGTCATTCCAGGCCCTCTCCAGCTTCCTTGTAACTCCTTCAGATACTGGAAGGGCTCTGAGGTTTCCACACAAGCTTCTCTTCTCCAGGCTGGACATCCTCAGCTCCCTCACCCTGTTTCCAAATGGGAGGTTCTCCAGTCCCCTTATCATCCACATGGTCCTTCATCCCACTGACTCACCTGGGAGCTGCAGGAAATATCTTCTCCCTTCTACTGGTGCATCGTCCCCATCCCTAAAACCTAAATTCTTTTGGGGAACGAGTAAAGAACAGAACAGAAGAATCTTAACAGCACACTCGTGACTGATGAGTTGGAATAAAATTCTCTTTTAGACAAATGTCCATTTTGCCTTATTAATTTAAACAAGGATTTTAAAGACAAAGCCCATCAAACATTAGATAAGCCTTTTAAGTTAATGGACCATGTAGTCCTATTTTCCCACAAACTCAGGAATCTTCATAATATGTCCTATTTTTACAGCAACATCAATTATTAATATGTATACTTTTGCTGACAGAGGACCACACTAAAAATGTGAGTTTCGTTATCCAGTTCTGGGTCATTAACTGTGAAAAGCTTGTAAATATAATGGTTTATTCACATGGGAAGCCTTCATTAAGATGCATTATTCTACAACTGATGTGGCAGCATTGCATTATCAAGTTCACTGTCTCCATCTAATATTTGTAATTTGTTTCTAAATGAGTTGCTGTTTGTAGGGCAAGTTAACAAATTTGAATTTCACATGGCCAGAGAAATTTCTTAAAGATGGGAAAATGCTTCTTCCCCCAAGGAAAAGCTATTTATTAGCATCTTTCTGGAGAATGCCTCCCTTTGATTCAGAAGCAGGAACATTAGAGGCTCTGAGAGAAGGGATGTTAGAAATAAATTGGCTTTTGTCTTCCTTCCATGCACATTAGAGGTTTGTGGAAGCACAGTCAGGATAACTTCAGAGCTCCACAAGAGCCATGTGAAAACATGGAAAGCTCTTCCATGATGCTGCAAGGCACAGGTCACAGGCTGGCCAGCAGGGATTCCAGCATTCCTGCTGGAGCTATTGGAATTCATCCTCTCTCTTGGCACTCTCCAGCCATTTCACTTCCTATTCCCTCTTGCATCTTCAGATGGCCAAAGCTTTTTCATACCTATTTTCTTCTGAGTTCTGCTCGTTGGCAAGAGAACAGAACCTCCAGCAGGGCTGTTGGAGAGATTCTGTCTCCTTTTGAAGGCCCAAGAGCACCTGAAGGTGAACACAAGGCACACAGGTTGTGCAGTTGGCTCCTCATTCCTGAGACAGGGTTAGGAATGTGTTAAACTCTGAAGCTGGTGAGAATTAGGGTGACACATACTTCTGTGATTAGGTCAAGAACACTGTGGACAAAATAAAACAAGTTTAACAGAGCAGCTTTCTTCAGCTGCAAAGCTGGAAGATATCACCTATGCTATTCATAGCTTGTTTTCGTTTAAGTGTTTTAATAGTCTAAAACATTTTATACTTGACAGAAGAAAAGCATTTTCTATGAAAATTACTGACAAACAGTACAGAACTGATAGTTCCATCCTCTGGCCATCTTGTTACATCTCTTCAGCAGCTCCTGCTGCCCCAGTGCCTATATTTACGTTATGTTCTAAATTCCCTTCCACACTTAGTTTTGTCTAGTTCCTCTTCTTATTCCCTCCCTTCTTTATCAATTAATTCACTTCCTTGAGCATCCACATGCTTGGATCAGTTCTTATAGTCCAAGGAAGCTGTTTTTAACATAGTCCCCATTTCACTTAGCCCACGTACACATAAATCCTTTTGATGTCTCCTCATCCTTGTTTTCCTCAAGTCCATTCAATTTTTGTTTACATGACTGCATTGATTTCCAAGTGACAGAACAGAAAGCCAAGCCAGCTGTACATTTACCTGTGCTGTTTTATATAAAAACCAAGTGCCCATGGCATGATGTACTCACTGCCAGCCAGTGCTTTCCTCCTCGTTCTCCTTTCCAGAACAGGAGCCAGCCTTGGGTTCCTGACACCTCCTGCTCTTCCCTCATGGACAGGGCACGCTGTGTAAGTTCCACAGCAGCCAGCCCTGAGTCCTTCAGGCCTCATTTGTCACAGCCAGCTGTGCTCCTCATGTCCTGCTCCCATCACAGCTGGAGCGTGTTATTGCCAAACAAGGAGTCAGGAGGACTGGGGGGAAGAGGAGAATACAGCCTTATCAACTTCTGTTCTCTTTCATGCTCGTTCTTTAGGGATACTGAAGGTGAATGGCCGGAGTCTTGTTCTACAAGTAATTCTCATTTCTTCTGTTTCCTTGTAGTAAAACAGACTGTGGAAAATAAAATAAAAATACAACAGAGCTTCTCATAAGCTGTTCTACAGGTTTATGTCTGTACTTCAGCCTTGGTGCTGAGTACAGCTGATAAACTCCTGTTAGCAGATGTATTGATAACTGAGTGGTGCTCAGACAGGGAGCTGCACAAATATTTACCCAGGGCTCGGCTGGGTTTTGCCAACCAGAACATATCCCATGGCCTTGTTGTTATCAGCATCTAAGCCAGCTGGTTCAGGGCTACCTGGGCTGTGTCCACAGCAGCTTCTTGACTCTGGGCTCAAGTGTAGATACAGGCTATAGCAATTCTCTTTTTGAGATAAGAATTTCCTACTGCTGGTCTTACAATGGCACCTCGTGTTTGCCACTTCAAACAGCTCTTACCTCGTCTGGCTTTGGGGCTGCTGAAAGGGAGGCTGAATAAATTCACAGTGGGAGAACCTGGTCATGCAAGGCTTCCTCAAGATGCAGTGGAGAGCAGCTCAGAGGAGCTGCAAAGCTTCTGGGATGGCAGGGAGGAGCTCTGCTGCCTGTGCTGCTGCTGCTCCCCACGATGCTCTGGTCCCACTGACCACCTCTGCCCTTGCTGTAGCATTGGCCCTCAGCTGATCCACCTTGTTATAGTGGGAAATGAGTAACTTGAGGAGGTGGGAGGAGAGGAAAAGACAAAAGGGATTATTTTTCACTTTTTAGGGAGCTGAACTGGTTCACTACAGGGTCAGGTGGGTGCCAGAGCCTGAGCAGAAGGGAGGGATCATGCACCCAGCAGTTCAGGTGGCGCAGGAGCTGACCCTTCCCTGCTCACCTGGAGTCTATCTCTCTCCATCAGCCACAGATGAGCCTCCCTAAAGCTGCAAGCATCCTCATGCCCATCTGCTGGGAATTTCTCAGGAATCCCCTGAGGATTACTGTAGAGAGACAAACAGAGGAGTTGCTTTTGGATCTGTCTGGAAAGCAGGCCTTGTGGGGGCTCCTCTGGTTTCCAAAGGAGCCCCTGAGAGAGCAGCATCACATCTGGCTGTCCTGGGCTTTGTTTAACACCAGCAAGGCAGACAATGGTGAAATACAAATAAACACTGCCAATAGTAGCTGTGTTATACTCATAAATAGGTGCTGGTGAGGGGGAAGATTGGAAACACTCAACTTCCCTGAAAACTGGGAATTGAGCAGAGGTAACATCTCAGGGTAAAAGGCAGCACTTGGGGTCACATATTCAGGGAGGGAACATGTGCAGCCACCTTTCAGAAGCACACTGCTGTTCTTATTTCCTCCTGAATATTTTCTCCCTGGTGGCCTTGACCCATTCCTGGAGCACAGTGCGAGTCACACATCCCAGATGCAGTAAATTGCTTTCCTGAATGGGGCCTGTGTGCTTGCTTTGGACACTGTGGGATCCCTCTGAGTGCTCAGAAACCAAAGTTGCTTGGCATTTATTAGTGATTTTTGGAACCTGGTGGAAGCACAGAAAACCAGAGAATAACAGATCTTAAATATGAGCTGGCCAAAGCTTTGACAGAGCTTTTTGTCTTCGCGGGAGGCCTCAGGAATTGGGACTTGGAGCACAGCAGAAAATACATCACCAGAGCAAGAAGAATGCATTACTGAATCAGTCTGAGATGTGCCAGTTAAGGACAATTTCTATAAGCTCTGAAGTTGAAAGGCCAGAGCAAAATTTTTTTTTCATGCAAACCAAGCCTTTGTTCACATATGCTGCCACCTATGTCAGTCACAAACTTTGAAAAGAAATGAAATTATACTACAAAACCAGATTGTCATATTTTCTCTTCTTTTCCCGTCTTAAATTTGTCATACACAATCAGACAATGTGATTAATAATTCCCAAGTACATGAAAAAACCAATTTGTTCCAGAATTAAGAAAACCTAAAACCAAAAAGCCAGTTCACAAGTTGATTTTTAAAATCGATTTTTCCCTACACTTACAAGGTAGCAATAGCTCATAAAACACTGGTAACATCTTAATTTTATCAATGACTGCAAGCTGAAAAATGCAAAGTTTCAGCCCACCCACACAGATGGGTTTTTTCATGCTTCTGTATTTGAATACCAGAAAGACTTTCATTTTTCTCCCTCACACTACATGTGTAAAATCAATCACAGAGCAGAAATTATTGTAAGACTTGAAACTGGCTGAGAAGCCCTTCTTTCCAAGGTTATCAAATCATGGGAAACTTGGGGAGCTGTGATTTTGGCTATAGTGTTTGGGGGGGGGGGGGGGGGGGGGTTTTTTTTTTTTTTTTTTTTTTTTTCCGGGGGGGGTGTTTTTTTAA